>NC_140237.1:8540907-8555907 GCF_949987555.1 Borostomias antarcticus
GTGTCCCTCTAGGGAGCTGGCGACCAGTGACCAGCGGCCATCTCAGACATCTGGGGGCATCTTTGCTCGCCTGAAAAAGATGTGGAGTGAATTTAAGATGAGACAGCAGGAAAAGAAAGAGAAGAGGAAGGCCAGGCAAGAGGAGGAGAAACAGAAAAAGAAAGAGGAGAAAGATAGAAAGCAGAAAGAAAAGGAACTGAAAGAGATGAAGCCTCTAGAGAAGCACCGGAAGAAAAACGAGAACTTCCTGACCTTCTTGAGGTACATGGAAATGGTGGACAGCAAAGAGAAAGAGGAGAAGGATAGAAGGGAAATGGAAAAGCAGAAAGAGAAGATGGCTGTAAAGTACCGGGAGGAAACCGAGGACATGAAAAAGTGGAAAGAAGAGGAGGAGATGAAGAAGGCCAGGGGAGAGGAGGAGAAAGAGAAACAGAAAGAGGAGAAAGAGAAAGATGACGAAAAGGGAGAAACAGGAAAAGAAGGGAGAAACAGTAAAATAAGACGCAGGATCTGCTGGTAGAGGAAAAAGAACAACCATTGCAAAGGTGAGAGTATAGCCACATAGTATACCTTTAGCATCACCTGTGTTTTCTTCACAGTATTTGAAAACACACAAGCAAAATCAGTGACTGACAATATACTGTGGATATGTGAATGTATTTGTAATGACAGTCACTGACCCAGACGTCTGTGTCTTTGTCCTCTTGCAGATTTTTCGATATTTTCAAAAATATCAGAGACCAACACCCTCAGACAGACAGACAGACAGACAGACAGACATCACAACAATTGTGCAATGTTCTATAATACTTACCATAAGGTTTATTTTCAGATGTGGGGGTAAGTGAGAGTCAACCTCAAATTTTCAAACATGCTTAATTTTGGAACCATTGTAGAAAAACATTTAAGGTGTAATTTCCAACAAAATTGGAGATGCACACTCATTTAGTGATACTTTTAAGAATGCCAGAACCAAGGATCAAGGTCACGGTCAAATTACGTAGCATGTACTCTTTATGTTCTGCTTGAGTGCCACCTGGGTTGGAAGAATGTTCTCTAGTTCCAGACTTGTGCGGAGAGCTCTTTCCTGGCATCTTTTATGTCCTTGCTGCTCACTTGTTGGGGTGATATATCAGCACCACACATCTCTGCAGCAGTAACACTGATTCTTCACTGACCTCACTTGGCATAGCGGTTCATTGAAAGCATCATTGACCAATGGGGAGTCTTTCGTCGTTTCCCAGGCATTCTTCTACTGTCCTCCACCAACCAATACTGAATGCGACAGTGTTGGGTTCATTGTGGCAAGAACCATTGGTATACAGTTAGGTCCATAAATATTTGGACATTGACACAATTTTCATCATATTGGCTCTGTACACTACCACAATGGATTTTAAATGAAACATTAAATATGTGCTTTAAATGCAGAATTTCAACTTTAATTCTGGTATTTACATCCAAATCAGGTGTAGGAATTACAACAAATTTTATATGTACCCAACCTCCCTTTTAAAGGACAAAAGTAGTTGGACAAACTAACAAAATCATGAATCAAATTGCCATGTTTAATATTTGGTTGCAAATCATTTACTGTAGTCAAATCCAGCCTGAAGTCTGGAACCACAGACATCACCAGACGCAGGGTTTCATCCCTGGTGATGCTCTGCCAGGCCTCTACTGCAACTGTCTTCACTTCCTGCTTGTTCTTTGGGCCGTTTCCCTTCAATTTTGTCCTCAGGAAGTGAAATGCATGCTCAGTTGGATTCAGGTCAGGTGTTTGACTTGGCCATTGCAGAACATTGCACTTCTTTGCCTTGAAAAACTCTTGTCTTGCTTTCGCTGAATGCTTTGGGTCATTGTCAGGGGCATAGATTCACTTTTATTCCCATGGGGTTTTTTCACCTCAAAGGGGCCCCTAGCCTGTCTGTCAATCAAAAATATGTTTCTAATAATATATTCATTAAAATAGCCTATTGAATTTATCATAATTTGTACCAGCTGAATCATATAGCTGTGATATACTGGAGCTATATAAACTTATTTCTACATAAGAACGAGGACCGGGGATAACAAAAGACGTGTTCTTTATTATAAGAGACCAGACTAAACATGACACAGCACTTCCAGGCATCAACTGCAGTTATGTAGTCACCAGTAGGCCTAGTATGTGCTAAAACTCCCCAACAAATAGTATAGCCATACTAATGTACTGTAAGACAAATCACTAGGCTCAATAGGCTATACGGTATTTTCACTCAATTCGCTCAGAGGCAACATGTCATGGTAAAGGCTAAGCCTAATAGTCCAATGTAGGCTACTCAAATTTGTTTAACACATGAAAATGACAAAAAATATTTAAAAGTAGGCTATTCTTGGAATGTGTAGACTATCTGAACTGTGTTCTTCTTTTCTTCATCCTCGCAAATGTCTCAATTAGGCCTACATTGCTTAAGTCCACCCTCTGTCATTTCTCTCAATAAAACGCAGTGGATATACACCGAGTCTGACTAATGCCCCACAATATATTAAAACATAGTAGTCCTAGTAGTTTTGTTACCAAAAAAAATCAAAACATGATATTTTAATTCCCTACTAACTAATGACCCTGATAGCTCGCCTCAGACAGTGGACTGGACACGATGAATAGCAGCCGACTGGCGTTACCTCAGACAAGCAGCAGACACGTGCCAACAGTTTCGTTATATGTGTATGACTATGACCAAGAGACAGCTTAACTATCAAAAAAGTGAAAATATAGAGAGGGAAGATAAAAGAAAATACTGCAGTGCCATTCCTTACACGCTGATGAGCTGGCAAGTTAGCCTACTAGCTAATGCCCCACAATATTAAAACAGTAGTCCTAGTTCTGTTACCAAAAAAATCAATCAATTCCCTACTAACTAATGAGCCTGATATCTCGCCTCAGACAGTGGACTGGACACGAGAAATAACAGCTGACTGGTGTTACCTCAGACAAACTCGTACTGCGACTGACTGAGGCGGAGAGAATCGTGTGAGGGATTTAGTGCGAAACTGTTCTCTGAAAAAGTCTGGAAAACCTAAACCCAAATTTAAATTTGTGGTGGTATAAATGGTTGCCACAATGAACCCAACACAGTGTATTACTGTCCCATTCCTTCATGGTTTCAGGGCCGACTGCTGGCATAAACACTAGTTCATGTTGTAGCTGGTAACCTACAGATTATATATTGATGAACTCAT
Source organism: Borostomias antarcticus (assembly GCF_949987555.1). Lineage (NCBI taxonomy): Eukaryota > Metazoa > Chordata > Actinopteri > Stomiiformes > Stomiidae > Borostomias > Borostomias antarcticus. The sequence continues at coordinate 8,544,133 of NC_140237.1, forward strand.
CCCTATAGAGTGCCTAAGTGGAAACAGGAAGATTGGCCAGCCGGTGATTATCTAAAAAGAATGCAGCCACAACCAAACACCTAATTAGCAGTCATATCTCAGAATCAAAATATCCCACACAAGGTTTTGGTTAATGTCAGCTAGCTAATATTAGCTAACTTGCGAGTTAACAGAGATCAGTAAAATTTATGTTTTAAATTGACAAACACATGTTGTGGTCATGGCACAATTAAAACGGGATCAAAAAATTATTTGTCATCCACCGTTCACTACCATCCATATTTTTTCCAATTTAAAGGACAATGCTCGTTTTTGACAACCTGGACCTTATTTACGACATATTATAAGACGTTTGACTCACCGAGATCACTTTGGCGTAGTTCGGAGGCATGTAGAAGAAATTAAAAATCCAGCGCGAGCCAGTATATCCATGTAATGGCGTTGGTCGGAGCACTTAGAATGCAGTTTCTAAAAATCTATTTTCTGCCGCGAAACGGTTGCTTTCATCAATCTGTCTTGATGAACTCGCTAGTTGTGCTTACATAGAGCATAGGCCTGTTGTGGTTTTCACACCAAGCGAGGTCCATGAACAATCAGTTACTGCTGGAGAGATTTGTGGTGCTGATGTACAAACCAACAAGTGAATAGTACGGCATGAATGATGTCTTGAAACAGCTATCCACACAGAAGTCTGGAACTAGAGAACATTACTCCAGCCCAGGTAGTACTCGAGCAGAACATTAAAACACTTGCTACGTTAATTTGACCTTGACCTTGATCCTTGGGTTCTGGCAGGCTCAAAAGAATGTATACTGTACATCCCCAATTTAGTTGGATATGACACCTTATATGTTTTTCTACACTGGTTCCAAAATTGAGCGTGTTTGAAAATTAGACCCAAGGCACTAGCGGCCATCTTGGATTTTACCTCTCACGGTCCTCAGGGGTCAGGTGGCTTTCCTCCACATCTGATAAAATTATGGTATAGGCCATTCTAACTAGAAATGTCATGCAATTTCTTATAACATGCACAATTGTTTCACCGGTACCCAATTTCAAGTCAAAAAAATACATTTTTCAAAAACACTGCCTGCACAATGGTCTCAGCATCAGCAGAGATCCCGACCACAGCCTATTCTCCAATCTGCTGAACTATCCACACCAATCCAATATGACCTGTTCTCCAACCTGCTGAACTCTACACATCACCCCAACCACTGCCTGTTCTCCAACCTGCTGAAATCTCCACACCACCCCAACTACGACCTGTTCTCCAACTTGCTGAGCTCTCCACACCACCCCAATGATGGCCTGTTCTCCAACCTGCTGAAATCTTCATACCACCCCAATAATTGCCTGTGCTCCAACCTGCTGAACTCTCCACACCACCCTGAACACAGCAAGTTCTCCAACCTGTTGAACTCTTCACACCATCGTGACCATGGCCTGTTCTCCAACCTGCTGAATTCACCACACCAACCTGACCACAGCCTGTCCTCCAACCTGATGAACTCTCCACAGCATCCCAACCACGGCCTGTTTTCCAACCTGCTTAATTCTCCACACCACCCCAATGACAGCCTGTTCTCCAACATGCTGAACTCTCCACGGCACCACAGTGACGGCCTGTTCTCCAACCTGCTGAACTCTCCACACCACCCTGAACACCGCAAGTTCGCCAATCTGCTTATCTCTCCAAATCATCCTGACTACGGCCTGTTCTCCAACCTACTGAACTCTCCACAGCACCTCAACCATGGCCTGTTCTCAACCTGGGGAACTCTCCACACGACCCCGACCACAGCAAGTTCTTCATCCTGCTAAACTCTCCACACCACCCCAATGACAGCCTGTTCTCCAACCTGGTGAACTCTCCACACCACCCCAATGACAGCCTGTTCTCCAAGATGCTGAACTCTCTACAACACCCCAATGACGGCCAGCTCTTCAACCTGGTGATCTCTCTATACCACCCCAACCATGGCCTGCTCTCCAGCCTACTGCTCTCTCCACACAGCCTGTTCTGTCACCTGCTGATCTCTCCCCACTGCCCCAATGACGGCCAGCTCTTCAACCTGCTGAACTCTCCACACCAACCCAATACGACCTGTTCTCAAACCTGCTGAACTCTCCACATCACCCCAACCACTGCCTGTTCTCCAACCTGTTGAACTCTCCACACCACCTCAACTACGGCCTGTGCTCCAACCTGCTGAACTCTCCACACCACCCTGAATAGGGCAAGTTCTCCAACCTGCTGAACTCTCCACACCACCCCAATGATGACCTTTTCTCCAACCTGCTGAACTCTACACATCACCCCAACCAAGGCCTGTTCTCCAACCTGCTGAACTCTCCACAATACCCAAACTACAGCCTGTTCTCCAACTTGCTGAGCTCCCCACACCATCCCAATGATGGCCTGTTCTCCAAACTGCTAAACAATCTACACCACCACGACCACGGCCTGTTCTCCAACCTCTCATCTCTCCACAATGCCGCAATGGCGGCCTGTTCTCCAACCAGCTGAACTCTCCACAGCATCCCAACCATGGCCTGTTCTCCATCATGCTGAACTCTCCACACCTCCCCAATGACAGCCTGTTCTCCAACAAGCTGAACTTTCCACAGCACCACAATGACGGCCTGTTCTCCAACGAGCTGAACTCTCCACACCACCCTAAACACGGCAAGTTCTCCAACCTGCTGAACTCTCCACACCACTGTGACCACGGCCTGTTCTCCTACCTGCTGAACTCCACATCTGGTAAATGATGGTATAGGATATACTAACTAGAAATTTCATGCTTTACTTATAAAATACACATTTGTTGCACCGGTACCCAATTTGAAGCTAAAAAATAAATTTTTCATTCAGGTTGCAGAGATCTCACCCACCCTGACCACAGACTGTTCTCCAACCTGCTGAACTCTCTACACCAACCCAATGAGGGCCTGTTCTCCAACATGCTGAACTCTCCACACCACCTTGACCACGGCCTGTTCTCCAACCTGCTGAACTCCACATCTGGTAAATGATGGTATAGGATATACTAACTAGAAATGTCATGCTTTTCTTATAAAATACACATTTGTTGCACCGGTACCCAATTTCAAGCTAAAAAATAAAATTTTCATTCAGGTTGCAGAGATCTCACCCACCCTGACCACAGCCTGTTCTCCAACCTGCTGAACTCTCTACACCAACCCAATGAGGGCCTGTTCTCCAACATGCTGAACTCTCCACACCACCTTGACCACGGCCTGTTCTCCAACCTGCTGAACTCCACATCTGGTAAATGATGGTATAGGATATACTAACTAGAAATGTCATGCTTTTCTTATAAAATACACATTTGTTGCACCGGTACCCAATTTCAAGCTAAAAAATAAAATTTTCATTCAGGTTGCAGAGATCTCACCCACCCTGACCACAGCCTGTTCTCCAACATGCTGAAGTCTCCACACCACTGTGACCACGGCCTGTTCTCCAACCTGCTGAACTCCACCTACACCATCCATTGTCATCCGCTTATCCGGGGTCAGGTCGCGGAGGCAGCAGCTCCAGCAGGGGGCCCCAGACATCCCTTTCCCTAGCAGCATCAACCAGCTCTGTCTGGGAAATCTTTAGCCGCTCACAGGCCAGTACGGAGATGTAGTCCCGCCACCTGGTCCTGGGTCTACCCCGCGGCCTCCTCCCAGCCCAGGAGGCATCCTCACTAGATGCCCGAACCACCTCAACTGGCTCCTTTCGATGCAAAGGAGCAGCGGCTCTACTCCGAGTCTCTCCTGGATGACTGAACTTCTCACCCGATCTCTCAGGGAGACCCCAGCCACCCTCTGGAGAAAACTCATTGGATGGCCAATCACAACTCTAATGTGAGTCGGGTTTGATATGACGACTAACCCACTTTTCGATGCTCGTGATTGTTTGTAGGTCTATCCAATTGCATCCAGGGCATTTTGGTCTGCCACCATTGATAACGCCCCTTGAAATTCAAAAATAAACTTAGCAGCTCTGGACACTTCGCCCCCCCACCAGTGTGCGGCCGGTTGCAATGCCTTCTCCCTGCTCTCCTCCCTGCAGCTGCACTGCCATCTCCACGACGATCTCCGTGACGACGATGATGAGGATGACGACGCCCCCCTTGCGAACTGTGCTGATCCGTGTCTCGGCAGCGTGGGAGCGACGGAAGCGGTGGCCAACTTCCAACCCCGAGGGCCCCCGCGACAAGTCGCCGATGTCGCCTGTGCCCCCTGCCGACGGACATTCAGCCAGAAGCAGGTGCTGCTCCGCCACCAGCAGTCCAGCTGCAGTGATCTGTAAAACCCTGACAATGACAATAGCCCTCTTGCTCTCGACTCGCCCACTCCCGGCTTTGAGGCCGTGTGGTCCCCCGCCTCGGATGCCTCCAACAGCCCCGACGCCACCACAGACGGCCCCGCCCCCCGCCTGCTGCACCGTACCCATGCTCGTACTACGGTAAGAACTTCCACTCTCCTGCGGGCCTCAACAGCCACCAGAGGACCTACCACGTCAAGGAGTGGCTCCTGGAAAAGAGGACTAGGCCCGCTGAAGTCAGACAAGGAGGAGGAAGAGGAGGAGGAAGGCCGCCTCTGACGAACAATGGCGACACCAAGCAGAAGGTTCTGGCGTACGGCTCCTGCGACATGGAGTTCCCGAGCACGGCCAAGCTCTACCTGCACCGCAAGAAGAAGCACAGCCAGGAGAAGGACATCCGTCGGGGCGATGGCACCCGGCCGCTGATCAACAAGCGCCTAAAGGGCGAGACGTACCCCTGCCAGGTCAGGCACGCCAATCACAACTGTTTATCTAACATGGGTCGGGTTTGATACAACGACTGTACCTACTTGATACGACGATACGACGACTAACCCACCTTTCGTTGCTCGTGATTGTTTGTAGGTTTCTCCAATTGCGTCCAGAGGCATTTTGGTCTGCCACCAGGTCTGCGGCAAGGTCTTTCTGCACCACCTGTCCCTCCTGGCCCACACCAAGCTGCACAACGCCCAGAGTCAGTGCCAGGCGGCGGGGGTGGTGTCATCAGGGGTGGAGAAGGTCCCCAGTGGGCCCGCCAAGCTGGCAGAGAAGGCGGTGAGGCCGGGGGCCTGGGAGGCCCAGAAAGGAGACAGGAGGAGAAGGGTGAGTTCCTGTGCGCGGAGGTGTTCCCGCCGTAGTGGTCTGCAGCGTCTGCAGCCCGGACATGGACATTGTCTCCAAGGGGCCCGGGGGCCAAGCGGCAGAGGCTGCACCACTGTGGGCCCTGCCCCCTTCCTGGACGCCTTCCTGCAGCACTGCCAGGTGCACCTGCTCGCCAAGTCTGAGAGCTCATGAGTAATGTCATCACTTTGATTGCCTTATTCCTTATTATTTTCTTTGCTTTAACATAACCACACTTAGCTGCAAATTGATTGTGGTTCATTTTCATTGTAATATGAGTTGCAAATAAAGATTGTTTTCAAGAAATATGTGGCCCAACATGCATCAAATCCCATAAATAGGATTCAGAAGGTGGGATAGCTCATGAGCTCACAACAACTATCAGCAGCTTACATAACATTAATGGTAGCGGTCAGTGGCTAAAGCAGTTACACTGATGATTCCTGTAACTTTAGCTATTTTGCTGCAATTAGTTCAACTTCTGTTTCTGGACAAAGGTAAGGGATAAACCCAGATAACACAAAGCTAGCGGACCTACAGCGAGTCCCCGATGGATGCTCCACCACCATTCCACCGGTAGTTTATTGTCTATATCCTAGGCCCATTGGCCCTAGGCTTATGGATTTCTATTGCTAAATTAACTGACTGAACATTTTTTTGGTAACCCTTTCATAGTCCACAATTACTAAACATTTACCTGGTAAATACATGCAAGTATAGCCTAATATATAATGGGTAATTACTGAGACACCTATACTGTAGGTATAATTTAAAAACAGGAGTATTTCAGATGTTCAATTACTGCACATAAATTCAATAACTGACATAGCACCACCAGGTAACCCCTATCTAAGCCTGTTGCCCTCTCGTGGCCGAAAACGGTAAATGCAGTCTATCTGCCTCTATTGCTGAAACTGAACAAGGAACGTCTATCTAAGCCTGTTGCTGCCCTCCCGTGGCTGAAAGTGGTAAATGCAGTCTATCTGCCTCTTGTGGTAGCAACATAGAACTGCAGGTTCTGGGACCACTGCCTCTTGTGGTAGCAACATAGAACTGCGGGTCAACAACACGACGGAGGAACCCAGGGAGGAAGCTAGGGAGGGAGGGAGTGACAACTGGACATTTGCTATCATTGGTGCGCTGGCTTACAGCCACGCACAAAAACAAGGCTTTCAGTTGTCTTTCACAACGGCTGCACACGAATGAGAACAGTCCACAAGACAAACAACACATACGACCCCTACTGGTAGCCACAGGTATTAATGTTATTATTTAATAATAAAAGAAGAAAATAAACAGAAAATCTGACAATACATTGAGTGCATAACATATGTGTAAAAAAAAATATTTGCAAACAATTTTCACAATATACAGCACATCACATTGGTTTTTGTTACACTTTGTTACTTTGTTTACAAAGACAAAAAATCATCCATTATAAAGATAGACAAATGGACATTATGATCAATAAAAAACAGCCTACAGTATGTCTATATATACAGACAAACCGTTTAACTTGGCCAGGCTGCAGTCGGCCACCTTGTTCTCCATCTGCTTCTCGAACATCTTCAGGTTGTATTCCAGCTCCATGGCCAGCAGCTCATCATGCAAAGAACTCCTTGACCTCATTTTAAAACCTCTAGGCCTATTTCACAAATGAAAAACGCCTAGCCTCTATGGAAATGGGATGGTGAACTTGATAGTGAGAGACCATGGTGTGTATAGTGAACTTGATAGTGAGAGACCATGGTGTGGATAGTGAACTTGATAGTGAGAGACCATGGTGTGGATAGTGAACTTGATAGTGAGAGACCATGGTGTGGATAGTGAACTTGATAGTGAGAGACCATGGTGTGTATAGTGAACTTGATAGTGAGAGACCATGGTGTGGATAGTGAGCTTGATAGTGAGAGACCATGGTGTGGATAGTGAACTTGATAGTGAGAGACCATGGTGTGGATAGTGAACTTGATAGTGAGAGACCATGGTGTGTATAGTGAACTTGATAGTGAGAGACCATGGTGTGGATAGTGAACTTGATAGTGAGAGACCATGGTGTGTATAGTGAACTTGATAGTGAGAGACAATGGTGTGGATAGTGAACTTGATAATGAGAGACAATGGTGTGGATAGTGAACTTGATAATGAGAGACAATGGTGTGGATAGTGAACTTGATAGTGAGAGACAATGGTGTGGATAGTGAACTTGATAGTGAGAGACCATGGTGTAGAGGAAAACCCAGTCTAACACCTGGAGGTAGATAATGGGGCGGCTGTAGTTCACAAGGTAGAGCGGGTTGTCCAATGATCGTAGGGTCAGTGGTTCGAATCCCACCTCCTCCTGTCCACATGTCGAAGTGTCCTTGGGCAAGACACTGAACCACAAATTGCTCCCAATTAGCAGACTAGCAGCTTGCATGGCAGCTGCCATGAATGGGTGTGTGCAGGGCTGAAAATTAACACCTGCCACCGGCCAAACGCACGTAAAATTTCCAATTGGCGACTAGATTTCGGAAGCCTATCTGAAAAATATATATATACTTGGCCGGTAGATTTTTTCATCTATAGTCCCCTTGGCAGGTGACTCACCGTGAGCCAAAAAGTTAATTTTCACCCCTGGGTGTGTGGATGGGTGAATGAGAGGATAAAAGCGCAATATAAGTGCAGTCCATTTACCATCTACCATCATGAGGTCCTTCAGGACTGGCGAGCGCTTCTGTTCCAGCAGACTCTTCAGGGCGATGATGATGGAGATTATCATCAAATCCTTCTGGACCTGAGGACAGATGGATGATTGAGGATGGTGCCCTCTAGTTGTGCTATAGCTTCATCTCATAATTTCATCAATATTTCTTGTGGAAAGTGTCTCAAGAAGTTGGACTACGGAGTAAATGTAATTTAAGACGAATAATAAAACGAGATACAAGATACACGGATACAAACGGCCGAATTGAGTTTTCTCCGGAGGGTGGCTGGAGTCTCCCTGAGAGATCGGGTGAGAAGTTCAATCATCCGGGAGAGACTCGGAGTAGAGCCGCTGCTCCTTTGCGTCGAAAGTTGCCAGTTGAGGTGGTTCGGGCATCTAGTGAGGATGCCTCCTGGGCGCCTCCCTAGGGAGGTGTTCCAGGCGTGTCCGGCTGGGAGGAGGCCGCGGGGTAGACCCAGGACTAGGTGGCGGGACTACATCTCCGCACTGGCCTGTGAGCGGCTAAAGATTCCCCAGGCAGAGCTGGTTGATGCTGCTAGGGAAAGGGATGTCTGGGGCCCCCTGCTGGAGCTGCTGCCTCCGCGACCCGACCCCGGATAAGCGGATGAAGATGGATGGATGGATGGAATAAAACGAGAAATGGTGCTCAGAGAGCACAGACCTCCGCCCATGAATGCATTTTGTGGCTCTGTGTGTGTGCATGCGAGGAGGACGTTTGGGTTCAAATAAACTTGCCTTGCCTTTGTGCCAGTCCAAACCCCATGTCTAAAAATTCATCAGAACGAAGGAAATTAAGTGTGTGATGCTCAACAACCTCCTTCTCCCTCTAATGTGTCCCTCCTGGGTGTTACCACGAAAAAAATGCATCTATGGGAAACACTGCCTTCATTATAAGGCTCAAATGTTTCACCGCTCCCATCAGATTTTTTATTATTTTTTTGTCCAAAAATGTTTCTTTTGATAGGTTGCTGATCTCTGGTATATATTCATGTTTTAATGAGAGAAGTGACAACTTATCCAGACACATCACAGTGTATCAGTCATGGCTAGACATGCATGTGCCATGTGCAGGTGTACAGTGGTGAGTGGAGCAGAATGGCGCATGTTTGATGGAGCCTCTCCTGCCCTCTACTGGTCAAATAAGCTCTTTGCACAAGCTCCACTACTTCCTGAAATTCTACAGGCATCCTTATTTCCTGTCCTATACTATTGGATGGAAGTGATTAATCAGGTGTGCGGCACACCTGATCACACCTGATTAATCACTTCCATCCAATGGTATAGGACAGGAAATAAATAATATTTATTTATTATGCCTGTATTATGCCTGTAGAATTTCAGGAAGTGGTGGAGCTTGTGCAAAGAGCCTATTCTTTACTGACATCTTGTGAGGATCAAGCCAAGTTGATAGGATTTTATAAATTGTAATTGTTCTTTCTGTGTAAATTGTAAGAATTTCTTCATATACCAATATTGTTAACCAGGTGAAAATCTGCAGGCTTGGTGAAGTGAGTACGTATCACAGTATTGTTGGCCTTTGAGATCTTTTCTTCTGTTGCTCTGCGTTGTGTAATTTTTTTTTAGAAGCCTTGATAAGAGTTGCAGCACCATCTAATTATGAACCACAATGTTAATTGCCTTTCTTGTTGTGATAGTCAATGATGAAATCACCCAACACTGGATTGGAAGCGGCGACAGATGATAGATTTATTGTACAAAGATACAATCACATGGAACACTGGGATGTTTCCCTAGTCTCTCTCTCTCCCTGCTTCTCTGCTTGTCAAGGCCTTAGACTTCCCTCCCCGCATGGTGTTATCAGCGTGTCTGCCTGCTGGGAGCAGCGAATCTGTCCGGCTGAGTTGCGTACCGTTTCCAAATCGAAGTCTCAAGGTTTGGTTGAGACGTTAAATAGTGCTCTCTCGGCCCACCCCCCACACCTAGGCCTGCCCGTTTAGGGCCTAGTGAAGCTAGATTGGTGGAGGAGTGACCATACAGATGTGTCGCCTATCACCCTAACATGATGTCTTAATCACCATTGGTTGTCAGTCTGGGTTGTGTCTGTTTATAGTGTCCCATAGAGATGTGTCATTGATACCCCAGAGGAGTGGCCCCCCCCTGTGGCCTAATTGTGACCTCTTGACACCCACTACCCCGAACGGCCACAGCAGCAGCAGCATCAGATGTCTCCCTCACTCTATCGACTACACAGTGTCCACGTGAAAACAAACAAACACATTAAACCAAATACATAGCAGTAAGACTCTGTAGATGTTAAAGACATTTCTTCCTAGATTCTTCAGTATGTCCTTGGCTCATGATGTGGTAGGTGAATGCTGTGCATGGTCATTTTGATGCTGTAGAAAGAATACTAATAGGAACATACATTGAATGGTGGGATGAATAAACACATTTGCACAGCTGAGATAACAGTGATGGCGTGTGTGTGTGCATGTGTGTCATATTAAACAAATAACACATACAGTGCTACAGTTGCCCGAATACTGCGCGGTTTCTGCAGCGGCCTTGTTCACGCCGATGCCGGCACGCTTCGCACTGTGGGCGGGCTTCGGAGGACGACGACCCGCGGGACTGCATCGTGTCGTCGACCCTCAGGAGCGCAGAACCCGCTCAGAGCTCGCCCCTCCCAGTGGTCAGTGCAGGTCATCCACAACCGCTGGCGTGCGACTCCCACAACCGCGGCCCACCTCCGGACGACCTTCGACTCACGACTGCCACGCTCTCCGGCTGAGGAGGCCGACAGATCGCTCCTAGCTGGTCAGCGGTGCCCTGCGGACGCGGGGGCGCTGTGCGGCCGTGGGTGTGGGTGCTGCTGTCTGTTCTGTCCAATCGTGGATGTGGATCCCTGCTGTTTACTACTACGCTGTGCCAGCGTTCAGCTACTCTAGAATTATTTTGCCGTTAGACAGTCATATATGTCTCAGTATGTATGTAAATGGCCAATAAATTGAACCTAGGTAGATAGATAGACAGACAGACAGACAGACAGAGGGAGAGAGGGTGGGTAGGTAGCTAGATAGATTGATACTGTAGATAGATAGATAGATAGATAGACAGACAGACAGACAGACAGACAGACAGACAGACAGACAGACAGATAGACTGATACTGTAGATAGATAGATAGATAGATAGATAGATAGATAGATAGATAGACTGATACTGTAGATAGATAGATAGATAGATAGATAGATAGATAGATAGATAGATAGATAGATAGATAGATAGACAGACAGACAGACAGATAGATACAGTAGATAGACAGACAGACAGACAGACAGACGACAGACAGACAGACAGACAGACAGACAGACAGACAGACAGACAGACAGACAGACAGACAGACAGACAGACAGACAGACAGACAGACAGACAGATAGATAGATAGATAGATAGATAGATAGATTGATTGATACTGTAGATAGATAGATAGATAGATAGATAGATAGATAGATTAGATAGATAGATAGATAGATAGATGGAAATAGCACACATGCACACCTCTACAACACTGTTATAGAGCCTGATGGCCGCTGCCATAAAGGAACGTCTGAACCGCTCCGTATTGCACCTGGGTGGGATAAGCCTGTAGCTGAACTTGATTTGAACTTGAACTTGACAATGGGATCCCTGGGTACATTTGAGGGTGACAGATGCACAGCAGCACTGGAAACGCATGCAGAGAGCAGCAGCGGAGGCCGACACAAATGTGCTGATGAAATATAAATGGGTACATGAATATTCCCAGTGTTGCTGATTTCAGATTGTGTCACTCGTCAGTATAGCTTCCACCAGCACTTTGCCCACACTGGGTTCAAACTTGGGTCCTCATTTACGACACTCACGTGACCACTTCTTGTAAACAC
>NC_140237.1:8560907-8655907 GCF_949987555.1 Borostomias antarcticus
CTCAGAACTTTGTTTAACCAGGTTAGAAATTATGTCCAGGTTGAGAGCGATACTGGTTGATTACAGGACTAACAGTGATGTGTCTGGGTAATATGAGTTCCTGGGTGAACCTCCTCTTCATTAGTGATTTAATAACAATAATGATAATAATAATTTTAGATTGTTTTGCTTGCTGTTTTGTAAAGTGTTATCTAGTTACAGTAGGCCTACTGTGCTGTGTTGTAAAATCCTGTATATCCAAATATAGGCTGTAGTATTGCTGTAATATAAAGTGGTATATTAACCTTTTGAAGGAGCATGGTACTGTATTGCCCTGCTATTCATGCAGTAGCCAGTGCACTGTGGCATCTTGTAAAACTGAAGTTACTGTATGTGTAGGAGTACTGTACCATGATAGGAGTAGCCTGTGCACTGTGCATCTTGTAGCCTACCTTTTAGCCATATTATCATCCTACTGCTCAAATGTAGCATGCTCAATCAAGTTAGTAGTCAAGTGGAAATGAAATAAGACCTATTAGGGGACTGGAGAGGGCATGCAGTGTATGCTGTGACAGAAATCATCAGCACTAGCCTACTATCTAGCCAACTATCTAGCCTACTATTTTCCCTGTAGCGTACCAGATAGCTACAGACACTCAAAACTGATCAGCAGACTGGTAGCTTTGACCAGCAACTTTGCTACCTTCTCATCCTGTTCCTTTCTCTCCTCTTTTCTTGCTGCTGCCTTTATGTTTGCAATACATGATGACGGTTCACTCTGCGTGCAGCTTGTTAGTCTCTTGATGCTCAGACGCTTTGCACCTAAACTACCTGTATACAGTAGCTAGGTATGGGCCCACTGTTCTGTGTTGTAAAGTGCTGTATGACTACAGTATGCTTGCTGTAATGTAAATTGGTACATAACCTATTAGGAGCAGTACTGTACTGTGATGTATTGTATTGCTCTGCTATTAATAGCAGTAGCCAGTTCACTGTGACATCTTGCAACACTGAAGCTATGTATAATCGTACTGTGCCATGCTAGGAGTAGCCAATGCACTGTGATATCTTATGATCACTGTACTACAGTGTATTGACTGCATGAATGTGACCCCGGTGTGACTGACTGGTTGTCCCTGTGCCCCCCTGACCCCCATAGCCTTTAGGAATGACAAAGCCCTGCGAGACTGTCTGGGTGGAGGAGCAGCTGCAGAACGTGGCCAGAGACATGGGCCGCCGGATGGCCAAGATGAAGAGGGAGTTGAGGGAGGAAGACGAGCGGAGGAGGAGGCAGGAGAAGGAGATGAGGAGGAGCGAGACAGCCAGGATGGTAGAGGAATACCTGAAGGACAGAGAGACGCAGAGCCAGGAGAGGGAGAGGGACCTCGTCGGCTCACAGATGCCCAGATTGAGGAGGCAGGCGTGGGTGGAAGATGAGGGGAGGGGGAGGCAGGAGGAGGAGAAGAGGAGACCCGGGAAGTCGGAGGAGATGGAGCGCATTCAGGTCCTCCTGACGAGATCGATGGATGACCGGATGACCGCGTTGAAGGTCGAGTTGAGGGAGGAAGATGAGGGGAGGAGGAGTAAGGAAGAGGAGAGGAGTAGGAACGAGATAGCCAAGATGGTTAATAAATGCCTGGAGGAGAGAGGGGAAAGGAGCCAGGAGAGAGAGAAGTACCTCCTGATCAGCGAGTTGGACCAGCGGATGTCCAGGTTGAATGTGGAGTTGAGGGAGGAAGAAAAGGGGAGGAGGATTGAGACGGCCAGGATGATGAAGGAGAGAGAGGTAAAGAGCCAGAAAATGGAGCAGATGCAACTGGAGAACATGATGGCCGTCATGATCAGGGAGTTGGACCAGAGGATGAAAAGGTTGAGGACGGAGTTGAGGGAGGAAGATGAGGGGTGGAGGGGGGAGACAGCCAAGATGTCTGAAATTGCTGTTCAGTGTCCCTCTAGGGAGCTGGCGACCAGTGACCAGCGGCCATCTCAGACATCTGGGGGCATCTTTGCTCGCCTGAAAAAGATGTGGAGTGAATTTAAGATGAGACAGCAGGAAAAGAAAGAGAAGAGGAAGGCCAGGCAAGAGGAGGAGAAACAGAAAAAGAAAGAGGAGAAAGATAGAAAGCAGAAAGAAAAGGAACTGAAAGAGATGAAGCCTCTAGAGAAGCACCGGAAGAAAAACGAGAACTTCCTGACCTTCTTGAGGTACATGGAAATGGTGGACAGCAAAGAGAAAGAGGAGAAGGATAGAAGGGAAATGGAAAAGCAGAAAGAGAAGATGGCTGTAAAGTACCGGGAGGAAACCGAGGACATGAAAAAGTGGAAAGAAGAGGAGGAGATGAAGAAGGCCAGGGGAGAGGAGGAGAAAGAGAAACAGAAAGAGGAGAAAGAGAAAGATGACGAAAAGGGAGAAACAGGAAAAGAAGGGAGAAACAGTAAAATAAGACGCAGGATCTGCTGGTAGAGGAAAAAGAACAACCATTGCAAAGGTGAGAGTATAGCCACATAGTATACCTTTAGCATCACCTGTGTTTTCTTCACAGTATTTGAAAACACACAAGCAAAATCAGTGACTGACAATATACTGTGGATATGTGAATGTATTTGTAATGACAGTCACTGACCCAGACGTCTGTGTCTTTGTCCTCTTGCAGATTTTTCGATATTTTCAAAAATATCAGAGACCAACACCCTCAGACAGACAGACAGACAGACAGACAGACATCACAACAATTGTGCAATGTTCTATAATACTTACCATAAGGTTTATTTTCAGATGTGGGGGTAAGTGAGAGTCAACCTCAAATTTTCAAACATGCTTAATTTTGGAACCATTGTAGAAAAACATTTAAGGTGTAATTTCCAACAAAATTGGAGATGCACACTCATTTAGTGATACTTTTAAGAATGCCAGAACCAAGGATCAAGGTCACGGTCAAATTACGTAGCATGTACTCTTTATGTTCTGCTTGAGTGCCACCTGGGTTGGAAGAATGTTCTCTAGTTCCAGACTTGTGCGGAGAGCTCTTTCCTGGCATCTTTTATGTCCTTGCTGCTCACTTGTTGGGGTGATATATCAGCACCACACATCTCTGCAGCAGTAACACTGATTCTTCACTGACCTCACTTGGCATATCGGTTCATTGAAAGCATCATTGACCAATGGGGAGTCTTTCGTCGTTTCCCAGGCATTCTTCTACTGTCCTCCACCAACCAATACTGAATGCGACAGTGTTGGGTTCATTGTGGCAAGAACCATTGGTATACAGTTAGGTCCATAAATATTTGGACATTGACACAATTTTCATCATATTGGCTCTGTACACTACCACAATGGATTTTAAATGAAACATTAAATATGTGCTTTAAATGCAGAATTTCAACTTTAATTCTGGTATTTACATCCAAATCAGGTGTAGGAATTACAACAAATTTTATATGTACCCAACCTCCCTTTTAAAGGACAAAAGTAGTTGGACAAACTAACAAAATCATGAATCAAATTGCCATGTTTAATATTTGGTTGCAAATCATTTACTGTAGTCAAATCCAGCCTGAGGTCTGGAACCACAGACATCACCAGACGCAGGGTTTCATCCCTGGTGATGCTCTGCCAGGCCTCTACTGCAACTGTCTTCACTTCCTGCTTGTTCTTTGGGCCGTTTCCCTTCAATTTTGTCCTCAGGAAGTGAAATGCATGCTCAGTTGGATTCAGGTCAGGTGTTTGACTTGGCCATTGCAGAACATTGCACTTCTTTGCCTTGAAAAACTCTTGTCTTGCTTTCGCTGAATGCTTTGGGTCATTGTCAGGGGCATAGATTCACTTTTATTCCCATGGGGTTTTTTCACCTCAAAGGGGCCCCTAGCCTGTCTGTCAATCAAAAATATGTTTCTAATAATATATTCATTAAAATAGCCTATTGAATTTATCATAATTTGTACCAGCTGAATCATATAGCTGTGATATACTGGAGCTATATAAACTTATTTCTACATAAGAACGAGGACCGGGGATAACAAAAGACGTGTTCTTTATTATAAGAGACCAGACTAAACATGACACAGCACTTCCAGGCATCAACTGCAGTTATGTAGTCACCAGTAGGCCTAGTATGTGCTAAAACTCCCCAACAAATAGTATAGCCATACTAATGTACTGTAAGACAAATCACTAGGCTCAATAGGCTATACGGTATTTTCACTCAATTCGCTCAGAGGCAACATGTCATGGTAAAGGCTAAGCCTAATAGTCCAATGTAGGCTACTCAAATTTGTTTAACACATGAAAATGACAAAAAATATTTAAAAGTAGGCTATTCTTGGAATGTGTAGACTATCTGAACTGTGTTCTTCTTTTCTTCATCCTCGCAAATGTCTCAATTAGGCCTACATTGCTTAAGTCCACCCTCTGTCATTTCTCTCAATAAAACGCAGTGGATATACACCGAGTCTGACTAATGCCCCACAATATATTAAAACATAGTAGTCCTAGTAGTTTTGTTACCAAAAAAAATCAAAACATGATATTTTAATTCCCTACTAACTAATGACCCTGATAGCTCGCCTCAGACAGTGGACTGGACACGATGAATAGCAGCCGACTGGCGTTACCTCAGACAAGCAGCAGACACGTGCCAACAGTTTCGTTATATGTGTATGACTATGACCAAGAGACAGCTTAACTATCAAAAAAGTGAAAATATAGAGAGGGAAGATAAAAGAAAATACTGCAGTGCCATTCCTTACACGCTGATGAGCTGGCAAGTTAGCCTACTAGCTAATGCCTGTCCAGATTTTACCAGACTAGGCTACTCTGTCTAATAAACTCCCCTCTGGAAGGGTCTTCAAGAACGGTACGGCGGATTGGCTACAACTCTGGTTTCTTTGTAGTGACGTTTATTGCGCTCATGCACACGCACACATACACGTCTCCCACAACCGTTAGCTACAGTTGGTAACTTAGAAGAAATAGAAATCGTAGTTAGGTTGTAAACCTGCAATACAACACAAACACACAAAACATACTTGGTATTAATAACAGGAATTACAACAATTAAATCGTGTATATACATTTTATGACCCGAAACACTAACCATGCTAGCCTCAACACTCACCGACAAGCATACCGGTCCTGACAATCAGGTTAAAATGAAAAACCAACTGAAGTTAACGTCACCTAAAAATCCCTACGCCCCGGCGAACTACGCATGTCCTAACAGCCTGGAGATACGATATAGTTCCAATAATTAAGAAAGCATAATCAATCATAACATAACTTATTCGTAGATCACTAACTTCCCTGGAAAGTTCTACACCTCCCACTTGGTCTACTGATTTTCTATAAATCCAAGGAGACCACTATAAGCAGTCCAAACAAACTATTAAACACAAATTCACCCCATACTCAGGCATATAACATCACATTCTCAGATGTGCTCCATCACAATATAAACAACGGTTCAAGGTAGCCTTAAGGTCCATAAACAACACACATTGTCCTTAACTTGTCCTTGACTACAACACTGTCACGTCCTCCACCGAAACACACCACCAGCCTTCTCATTCGAACACGCCTCCACGACTCGACCCAGTCTGAACCGGCCCCTCAGTGCATTCTGGTCGGCTAACCACACCAGGTCCCCTGCCGCGACGTTCCTAGCAGGCGTGTGCCACTTCTGTCGGATGAAGAGACCCGGGCCCGCCAGCTGGCTCCACCGCTCCCAGAACTTGTCGACCTCGATCTGGATGGCTCTCAGCCGTACAACGGGGTAAGTTGGATACTCAAACCCTCGGGTGTCCCCGCTTGGTCCCGCACGACCAAGCAGAAGGGAGTTGGGAGTGACGACTTCTACTGTATCATCTTGGACCTGGGCCCTGGCACCAATTGGTCTCTCATTCGCCAGGTTAGCAGCCAGGTAGAGGAGGGTCTGGAACTCCAACGCCGTCAAGTTACCCTCTTCACCAACGCTACCTAACGCTTTCTTGAGCACACGGACTGCCGCTTCAGCTGCCCCATTTCGGTGGGGAGAGTCAGCCGGATGAAACACCCATGACCAGTCAGTCCCTGCAGTCGCTGCCTTCTTCTGGACTTGATCCTTGTCCACGTTACTCAAGAACTCGTAAAGCTCTTGTAGCACAGGCCTGGCGCCAATGAAGTTGGTCCCTTGATCCGACCAGAGCTTCCTTGGGTGACCCCTGAGAGCTGTGAAGCGTTGGTACGTCTTCAGGAATCCATCCGTCGACAGGTCTTCCACGATGTCTCCATGAACTGCTCTTGAAGCCATACAACTAAAAACCACACCCCAGACTTTCATCTTGGTTCGTCGTTTTGCCGTGTCTCTAACGATGTAGGGGCCGAAGAGATCCATTGCCGTGAACTCAAAGGGTGCAGCTGGTTCACTTCGTTCGAGGGGAAGCTCACCCATCACTTGTTTGCACATCCTCGCCCTGGTCTTTCTGCAGTGTATGCAGGAGTCAATAACACTCCTGGCGATCCTGGGTCCCTGCGCCACCCATGCTTTGGACCTCATTCGGAGGAGTGTACCAGCAACTCCTTCGTGGTTAGCCTCATGAGCCTCTCGCGTGAGAAGGGTGCTGATCCACACTTTGTAGGGAACCAGGGGCACACCTGTCTTTCCCTGGTTATCGGCCTGGACTCTACCATGACAGCACAGAAGCCCTGACTCTTCATCCCTACTGACAACGAGTCTGTTCAGTGTTGTCACAGGAAATTTCACTCCCTCTTGGGCAGCCAGGCACAGGTCATTGAACGCAGTTTCGAGTTCTCTCACTGTCAACACTACCTCCCACTTTGCTGACACAGGGGCTCTTCCTATACTGGCCAACCACTTCTTCACAGCCCTGCGGACATAGCCGACTACTCCACAGAGCTTAGCTAGAGAACTGTACTTCGTTGGATCTACTTGGTCTATGAGCGCAGCTCCCCACAGCTTCTCCTTTTCCTTGGTCTCAGTCGGAGTTGACTTTGCCTCATTCTCTGAGGACTCTGGAGACCCACTTTCACCATCTGTGACTACTGCACTCTCACCACCAGAAGTGACGGGGCTCAGCAGACTTTTGGCTTTAGCCCTAGTGAGCACTGCAGAAAAGGCCTTTCTCTGGAGTTTGCTCACCGTCTCCCTAGCATCGGCTGCCACTTCCGAGGCGGACTTCATGGGCCAATCTTCGACTGGACTAGACAAGAACCCGGGACCATTTTGCCATGCAGAGTCTTCCTCCAACAGTTCAGGAGAGCACCCCCTTGTGACAAGATCAGAAATGTTGACCTCACCTGGGATCCACCACCAGTCTGTTGTAGGTCCAGCCCTCTGAATCTCTCCGACTCTGTTTGCAAAAAACGTCTGGAACCCGTAACTCTCTCTTTGGATGGCTCCCAGCACTGTCTGTGAGTCGATGAAGTGATACCACTTCTCCACGTCCAGTCGCCCGTGCTTCAAGATGTATCCCTTTAGGCGTGCAGCAAAGACTGCCCCACAGACCTCAGACTTGACCGCGTCGCCCTTTTGGTCAAGGGGGGTCAACTTGGCCTTCGATTCCACCAGCCGGGTGACCACACCATCTGACGTCTCCCATCGCAAGTATAGCACAGCGCCATAGGACTCGCAGCTCCCGTCAGAAAACGTGATTCCCCAGGGTCTGCTCATCCAGCCAGGGGGTGTGAGGCTTCTATGGAACCGGATGCAACTGAGGCGAGCATACTCCCTGAACAGCTCAATCGCCTTCCTGCGGAGCTCGTCAGAAAGGGGCTGATCCCAGGTGTCCTTCGTAAGCTGGCCAGCTTCCTGGAAGGCTCTTCTCACAAGAATCACTCCTTTCTGTTTCACTGGTGTTGCTAATCCGATTGGGTCGTACAGACCTGCAACCTGGCTCAGTAAGACACGACGAGACAGTGGGTTTGGTGTCTTTGTTTCCACCTCTTCCTCAGTGAGGTCAATCTCCGTTCTCATTTTCTTGTTCCTTCTGGAGAAGTTGATAGAGACCATCACAAAGAGTTTGTCCTCTTGCACGAGGTAACCAACCCCCAGGGCTTTGTTGTCGTCCTCCCTTAGCTGGTTGGGTAATACCAGGGTCTCTGGCTTGGGCCCTGTCCCGTCTCGCCTCCCACTTTGACCGGACCTGACCCAAGGCTTGAGGTAGAAGCCTCCTGTTTCCAGTATCTTCTCCACTCCCTCTAGGATCTCGTCCAGGCACTGCGGGTCATTATGGGATGTGAGGAGATCATCGACATAGGAGTTTTCTTCGATGACCCTTCTTTCCTCTTTCATGTCAGAGAACTGGGGCAACCCAGCGGTCTCTCGCATGGCTACCTGCGCGATGCATCCCGCCGGTTTGTCTCCCATGTTCACTCTCACGACAGCGTAGTCCTCAATCTCGTCTTCTGGTGAGTCTCTCCATAGGAATCGATGCACATGAACCTCCTGTTCCTCCAGCCACACCGAATTATACATCTTGGTGATGTCTCCGATGGCCGCGTGTTCCCCCTCTCGGAACCTGAGAAGCACTGCCCTGATGGGATTAAGGACGTCTGGGCCTTTGAGCAATATGCTGTTCATACTCACTCCTCTGAACTCTTGACTGCTATTCCAGACGAGGCGCACAGGCGTAGATACTGAGTGGGGATTCGGTGCGGTTAGGTGGCTCACCCACCACACAGCACCATTCCAGCCGTCCATCACATCCTTGGTGAGCTTGATAGCGGCTCCCCTCTCCACCATCTCATGAACTTGTCTCATGTAGGCCTCTTTCCACACGGGGTCTTTCACAAGCCGTTTCTCCGCCCTCAAGAACGTTGCTTCCACAGTCTTCCGATTATTTGGGAGAGAGGCTGGGTCCTCCTTCCAGGGGTACTTTGCATCCCAGTGTGGCTGATTGCTGTGCTTGTCGCTCTCTCTGAAGGTCAGGCCTGCCCTTATTATCTCCAGCTCCTTCTCATCAGCCAGGGACATCTCCTTTCCTCCCGGAGGACACCTACCACAGCGACACCCTCCACAGGCAGGGTTGCAGGCGGCTCCTATGCTGTCCCATTTTAGCCATTCAAGGACCTCTGCATTGCATGTTGCTGTCGTTCGGACTTCCACACTGCTCCCCGTCTCTCCTATGAGGTGCTCTTCGACCTTGACAGCTACCGCTCTCATGGTGCGTGCGAAGTGTGTTTTTGAGTGCCGTGTCGTCACTTCCACTGCCTCGAAGAGATCTGGATGCGTACCACTCACGATCTTCCCAAGAGGACCATCCCACAGTACCAAGTCCCCCGCCCTTTGAAGTCTCTGCGGAGCTAACCGACCTTCTCTGGTACTGATCAGTAGATCGATCTTCTCTGGGCGAGCCAGTTCTCCTGATTTGACTCCTGGGAAAAACTGCTCCAGCCGCTCGGACGTCATCACACGATCCACCCTGGCGATGTCTTCCAGCCCGTAGCAGATCATTTCGTGGAGCTTCAAGGTCCCTTTTGAGGTCCACACTTTTATCTTCACAAGATATCTTTTCGTATCCACCTTCTCTCTCATCGTGCCCACACCATACACCACGAGCGAGATCGGTTCACCAGCCAGCCCAAGTCTTTCTGCAGCTTGGTGCGTAATGTAGTTGGTGTCGGAAGCGAGATCCACCAAAGCACCGAGGCTGTCTCCTCTCTTTGACGTGACCGGCACAAGCATCATGAGGACTGGATGCTCCTTTAAGCCACTCTGTCCTATCAGGCTCTCGCTGGAACACACAGTTGATGTTGTTTTGTTTGTACAGGCTTTGCGGACAACTTCAAGCTGGTGAGGGGTCAGTCCTAGCTCAGCGAACACAGCCTCTTGCTCCTCTGTTGGACCACGAGTTCCCCTCTTCTCCATTTTATTTTCCCCCTTAGCAGCCTCCTTCGTCTGTGCCTTCGGGCAGAGGAAATAGTGATGGTCCACTGAAGCATTGCCTTTCTTACACTCCTCCTTGCGACAGAGGAACTTTGGAGTGCAGGCGCCGTCGACCCCGTGAACATCCAGGCACTTTGTACACGCTCTCACTCTTCTCACCTGAGCTTTCCTCTCCGCCAGTTCGGCCTTCCTGAAGGTTTTGCAGCGAAACAGTTTCCCACCGTGTTTTTCATCTCCACACAAAGCACATGGCACCTGCTGAGAGTCTCTTTTCACTTCACTAGCTGTAGTCTTAGTGAACGACTTCTTCTCTTTCCACCTGTCTCCCAGCTTTTCTCTGTAGCTAGGTTTCTCGGGAGCATTAGCAGGCCATGGTTTGCTGGGCAGCAACTGCTCCAACCTCACGAGTAATGACTTTTGGTCTTCCAGGAACAGTAAGAGCCTATCAAAGCGGTTTCCTTGTTGGACATCATTGATGGAGTTTCTTACATACATGAGCCACTCTCGTTTCATGACATCAGGGAGCTTGCTCTCTAAAGACCGAATCACAAGCTGGTTCTGCAAAGCGTCTATGCACCCCAGGTCCATTAGATCTAATGCTGCTCTCTTCACTGTTAGGATCAACTCTAATGCCTCTCGTGGCTGATGGTTCTTTACAGCAGGTCGCGATTGTAGCTCCAACACAATCTCTTCTGCAGTTTGAGCTTTATCTCCATAACGGTTTTCTAGTTCCCTGAAGATATCGTATGCATCTCTGCAACGCAACAGCCTGAGTTCACTCTTCACAGTCTCGTCTATACTGTCTAGTAAATGTAGTTTCTTACACTCACGTGACCCCGTTGGCTCCGCTTGCGCCTGGATACTCTCCCACTCAGTCTTCCAACGCCAGTAGTCCCTCCTTTCCCCGGAGAACTTGGGCAGGCTTATGGGAGTTAGCCTTATTGTAGGCCGGGCCCACTGAGAGCTGCTATTAACCCCGGCGTAAGCACCGGAGCCGCTGTAAGGTGCGCTACTCCCTTGTCCCATGCTGAGGTTGGCAGGCGGAGCAGCTGGAGCGCTCAGTGCTTGTGACGTGCTGGCGTGAGTCGGAGGTAGAGAAAACCCAATATTAAGTCCATCGTCAGGCTGTCGTGACTGCGGGGTGGGATGTAATGTCTGTTGGGGAGTGCTATTGATGTTGCTTGCTCTTTCAGTAGAAATGAACTGAGGGCTTGTGACGTGTATAGTTCCCTGCCCGTAAACAGGCGGTGTGACATCAGCAGACTGGGTGTTAACGGGTGGAGTGGTAATAGCAGGAGTTCCAGATTGAGTAAAAGTAATATTATCTGCAGCTCTATGGCTGTCATTGGCTGCTGTGACAGGCCCGCTGCCTGCATTATCTCCTCCCACATCTTTATCCTCTTCTTCCTCACCCCCATCACCGTTACCATCATGCTCTGTACTGTCCCTTTTAATACGACGTCTGCATCCCCACTCATCCATCAGTTGCTCCTTGTCCTCTTTCAATGACAAATAGAGCATCCATTGTTCCTTTCCGTGAGGCCAATAATCTTTCCACAAACTTACAGTGTTTCTCAGATCATGGAGTTTTCTATCCAATTTGTTGGTTTCGACCCCTTGCTGCATCCATGATACTACTCTGTCTTTCCCGAGTGCCTCAGCCTGATTAAAAGCCGACTTGAACTGTTTTACAAGAGTGTCTATGTCTGGCGCTGCATACTTGGACCACAGCATGTCCATGATCGTGTCCTCGGCTCCAAGGAATTTCTCCTCACTGGCGTCTCTCCTCGCCAGGGCATCCCGCATCTCAGTGTCGTTGCCTGATGGATCTGCTTGTCCCAATGCATCAATATAGTCATTATTGGCATCAAGGAGTTTGTTATAATCATTCCTCAATCTTGCTAACTCATCTGATAAATCACCTTCACGTAAACGGCCAGCGCAGACACTTAGCCGGTTTATTTGTGTTGTGAAGTTTTGTTGCACATTTGAACGCCTCTGCTTAAGTGTCTCTAGGTTTGACTTGTCCTCCATCATTGTTTTCCCCAGATGAATAGAACCACCAGTCACTTTGTTTCCTAATCACTAGAATTACTTCAGTAAAAAGAGTCGTTCAAAAGATTCAAATCGGGCAAAAAGAATCGTTTAAACGATCCGAACCAGGCAAAAAGAGTTATTTAAAGGATTCGATTCTTTTGATCAGCCGTCCGGTTAGTTTGTCCAGAACGCAATTAGCCCCGACAACAGTCAGTTTTTAGCGTTTGCGTTTATACTGTCCACACAGCCTTATCTACGACTGGAAATTACTTCAGCCTTTCGGCGACTTACTGCCCTTTAACGGCCCCGTTAGCTCTTGGCTCCGGCTCCTCCGTTGTGATGGCGTTGTTGACGGCCGCTGGGGATGGTCTCTCAGCCTCCTGCTTCAAGCCTCTAGTCCCGCGACGGTCTTTTCGATGTCCGCTCGGGCTCTCGTACTCGCTGGCACGGCTCCGACGACGGTTTACAACTGTCCAGATTTTACCAGACTAGGCTACTCTGTCTAATAAACTCCCCTCTGGAAGGGTCTTCAAGAACGGTACGGCGGATTGGCTACAACTCTGGTTTCTTTGTAGTGACGTTTATTGCGCTCATGCACACGCACACATACACGTCTCCCACAACCGTTAGCTACAGTTGGTAACTTAGAAGAAATAGAAATCGTAGTTAGGTTGTAAACCTGCAATACAACACAAACACACAAAACATACTTGGTATTAATAACAGGAATTACAACAATTAAATCGTGTATATACATTTTATGACCCGAAACACTAACCATGCTAGCCTCAACACTCACCGACAAGCATACCGGTCCTGACAATCAGGTTAAAATGAAAAACCAACTGAAGTTAACGTCACCTAAAAATCCCTACGCCCCGGCGAACTACGCATGTCCTAACAGCCTGGAGATACGATATAGTTCCAATAATTAAGAAAGCATAATCAATCATAACATAACTTTTTCGTAGATCACTAACTTCCCTGGAAAGTTCTACAATGCCCCACAATATTAAAACAGTAGTCCTAGTTCTGTTACCAAAAAAATCAATCAATTCCCTACTAACTAATGAGCCTGATATCTCGCCTCAGACAGTGGACTGGACACGAGAAATAACAGCTGACTGGTGTTACCTCAGACAAACTCGTACTGCGACTGACTGAGGCGGAGAGAATCGTGTGAGGGATTTAGTGCGAAACTGTTCTCTGAAAAAGTCTGGAAAACCTAAACCCAAATTTAAATTTGTGGTGGTATAAATGGTTGCCACAATGAACCCAACACAGTGTATTACTGTCCCATTCCTTCATGGTTTCAGGGCCGACTGCTGGCATAAACACTAGTTCATGTTGTAGCTGGTAACCTACAGATTATATATTGATGAACTCATCCCTATAGAGTGCCTAAGTGGAAACAGGAAGATTGGCCAGCCGGTGATTATCTAAAAAGAATGCAGCCACAACCAAACACCTAATTAGCAGTCATATCTCAGAATCAAAATATCCCACACAAGGTTTTGGTTAATGTCAGCTAGCTAATATTAGCTAACTTGCGAGTTAACAGAGATCAGTAAAATTTATGTTTTAAATTGACAAACACATGTTGTGGTCATGGCACAATTAAAACGGGATCAAAAAATTATTTGTCATCCACCGTTCACTACCATCCATATTTTTTCCAATTTAAAGGACAATGCTCGTTTTTGACAACCTGGACCTTATTTACGACATATTATAAGACGTTTGACTCACCGAGATCACTTTGGCGTAGTTCGGAGGCATGTAGAAGAAATTTAAAATCCAGCGCGAGCCAGTATATCCATGTAATGGCGTTGGTCGGAGCACTTAGAATGCAGTTTCTAAAAATCTATTTTCTGCCGCGAAACGGTTGCTTTCATCAATCTGTCTTGATGAACTCGCTAGTTGTGCTTACATAGAGCATAGGCCTGTTGTGGTTTTCACACCAAGCGAGGTCCATGAACAATCAGTTACTGCTGGAGAGATTTGTGGTGCTGATGTACAAACCAACAAGTGAATAGTACGGCATGAATGATGTCTTGAAACAGCTATCCACACAGAAGTCTGGAACTAGAGAACATTACTCCAGCCCAGGTAGTACACGAGCAGAACATTAAAACACTTGCTACGTTAATTTGACCTTGACCTTGATCCTTGGGTTCTGGCAGGCTCAAAAGAATGTATACTGTACATCCCCAATTTAGTTGGATATGACACCTTATATGTTTTTCTACACTGGTTCCAAAATTGAGCGTGTTTGAAAATTAGACCCAAGGCACTAGCGGCCATCTTGGATTTTACCTCTCACGGTCCTCAGGGGTCAGGTGGCTTTCCTCCACATCTGATAAAATTATGGTATAGGCCATTCTAACTAGAAATGTCATGCAATTTCTTATAACATGCACAATTGTTTCACCGGTACCCAATTTCAAGTCAAAAAAATACATTTTTCAAAAACACTGCCTGCACAATGGTCTCAGCATCAGCAGAGATCCCGACCACAGCCTATTCTCCAATCTGCTGAACTATCCACACCAATCCAATATGACCTGTTCTCCAACCTGCTGAACTCTACACATCACCCCAACCACTGCCTGTTCTCCAACCTGCTGAAATCTCCACACCACCCCAACTACGACCTGTTCTCCAACTTGCTGAGCTCTCCACACCACCCCAATGATGGCCTGTTCTCCAACCTGCTGAAATCTTCATACCACCCCAATAATTGCCTGTGCTCCAACCTGCTGAACTCTCCACACCACCCTGAACACAGCAAGTTCTCCAACCTGTTGAACTCTTCACACCATCGTGACCATGGCCTGTTCTCCAACCTGCTGAATTCACCACACCAACCTGACCACAGCCTGTCCTCCAACCTGATGAACTCTCCACAGCATCCCAACCACGGCCTGTTTTCCAACCTGCTTAATTCTCCACACCACCCCAATGACAGCCTGTTCTCCAACATGCTGAACTCTCCACGGCACCACAGTGACGGCCTGTTCTCCAACCTGCTGAACTCTCCACACCACCCTGAACACCGCAAGTTCGCCAATCTGCTTATCTCTCCAAATCATCCTGACTACGGCCTGTTCTCCAACCTACTGAACTCTCCACAGCACCTCAACCATGGCCTGTTCTCAACCTGGGGAACTCTCCACACGACCCCGACCACAGCAAGTTCTTCATCCTGCTAAACTCTCCACACCACCCCAATGACAGCCTGTTCTCCAACCTGGTGAACTCTCCACACCACCCCAATGACAGCCTGTTCTCCAAGATGCTGAACTCTCTACAACACCCCAATGACGGCCAGCTCTTCAACCTGGTGATCTCTCTATACCACCCCAACCATGGCCTGCTCTCCAGCCTACTGCTCTCTCCACACAGCCTGTTCTGTCACCTGCTGATCTCTCCCCACTGCCCCAATGACGGCCAGCTCTTCAACCTGCTGAACTCTCCACACCAACCCAATACGACCTGTTCTCAAACCTGCTGAACTCTCCACATCACCCCAACCACTGCCTGTTCTCCAACCTGTTGAACTCTCCACACCACCTCAACTACGGCCTGTGCTCCAACCTGCTGAACTCTCCACACCACCCTGAATAGGGCAAGTTCTCCAACCTGCTGAACTCTCCACACCACCCCAATGATGACCTTTTCTCCAACCTGCTGAACTCTACACATCACCCCAACCAAGGCCTGTTCTCCAACCTGCTGAACTCTCCACAATACCCAAACTACAGCCTGTTCTCCAACTTGCTGAGCTCCCCACACCATCCCAATGATGGCCTGTTCTCCAAACTGCTAAACAATCTACACCACCACGACCACGGCCTGTTCTCCAACCTCTCATCTCTCCACAATGCCGCAATGGCGGCCTGTTCTCCAACCAGCTGAACTCTCCACAGCATCCCAACCATGGCCTGTTCTCCATCATGCTGAACTCTCCACACCTCCCCAATGACAGCCTGTTCTCCAACAAGCTGAACTTTCCACAGCACCACAATGACGGCCTGTTCTCCAACGAGCTGAACTCTCCACACCACCCTAAACACGGCAAGTTCTCCAACCTGCTGAACTCTCCACACCACTGTGACCACGGCCTGTTCTCCTACCTGCTGAACTCCACATCTGGTAAATGATGGTATAGGATATACTAACTAGAAATGTCATGCTTTTCTTATAAAATACACATTTGTTGCACCGGTACCCAATTTCAAGCTAAAAAATAAAATTTTCATTCAGGTTGCAGAGATCTCACCCACCCTGACCACAGCCTGTTCTCCAACATGCTGAACTCTCTACACCAACCCAATGAGGGCCTGTTCTCCAACATGCTGAACTCTCCACACCACCTTGACCACGGCCTGTTCTCCAACCTGCTGAACTCCACATCTGGTAAATGATGGTATAGGATATACTAACTAGAAATGTCATGCTTTTCTTATAAAATACACATTTGTTGCACCGGTACCCAATTTCAAGCTAAAAAATAAAATTTTCATTCAGGTTGCAGAGATCTCACCCACCCTGACCACAGCCTGTTCTCCAACATGCTGAAGTCTCCACACCACTGTGACCACGGCCTGTTCTCCAACCTGCTGAACTCCACCTACACCATCCATTGTCATCCGCTTATCCGGGGTCAGGTCGCGGAGGCAGCAGCTCCAGCAGGGGGCCCCAGACATCCCTTTCCCTAGCAGCATCAACCAGCTCTGTCTGGGAAATCTTTAGCCGCTCACAGGCCAGTACGGAGATGTAGTCCCGCCACCTGGTCCTGGGTCTACCCCGCGGCCTCCTCCCAGCCCAGGAGGCATCCTCACTAGATGCCCGAACCACCTCAACTGGCTCCTTTCGATGCAAAGGAGCAGCGGCTCTACTCCGAGTCTCTCCTGGATGACTGAACTTCTCACCCGATCTCTCAGGGAGACCCCAGCCACCCTCTGGAGAAAACTCATTGGATGGCCAATCACAACTCTAATGTGAGTCGGGTTTGATACAACAACTGTACCTACTTGATACAATGATATGACGACTAACCCACTTTTCGATGCTCGTGATTGTTTGTAGGTCTATCCAATTGCATCCAGGGCATTTTGGTCTGCCACCATTGATAACGCCCCTTGAAATTCAAAAATAAACTTAGCAGCTCTGGACACTTCGCCCCCCCACCAGTGTGCGGCCGGTTGCAATGCCTTCTCCCTGCTCTCCTCCCTGCAGCTGCACTGCCATCTCCACGACGATCTCCGTGACGACGATGATGAGGATGACGACGCCCCCCTTGCGAACTGTGCTGATCCGTGTCTCGGCAGCGTGGGAGCGACGGAAGCGGTGGCCAACTTCCAACCCCGAGGGCCCCCGCGACAAGTCGCCGATGTCGCCTGTGCCCCCTGCCGACGGACATTCAGCCAGAAGCAGGTGCTGCTCCGCCACCAGCAGTCCAGCTGCAGTGATCTGTAAAACCCTGACAATGACAATAGCCCTCTTGCTCTCGACTCGCCCACTCCCGGCTTTGAGGCCGTGTGGTCCCCCGCCTCGGATGCCTCCAACAGCCCCGACGCCACCACAGACGGCCCCGACCCCCGCCTGCTGCACCGTACCCATGCTCGTACTACGGTAAGAACTTCCACTCTCCTGCGGGCCTCAACAGCCACCAGAGGACCTACCACGTCAAGGAGAGGCTCCTGGAAAAGAGGACTAGGCCCGCTGAAGTCAGACAAGGAGGAGGAAGAGGAGGAGGAAGGCCGCCTCTGACGAACAATGGCGACACCAAGCAGAAGGTTCTGGCGTACGGCTCCTGCGACATGGAGTTCCCGAGCACGGCCAAGCTCTACCTGCACCGCAAGAAGAAGCACAGCCAGGAGAAGGACATCCGTCGGGGCGATGGCACCCGGCCGCTGATCAACAAGCGCCTAAAGGGCGAGACGTACCCCTGCCAGGTCAGGCACGCCAATCACAACTGTTTATCTAACATGGGTCGGGTTTGATACAACGACTGTACCTACTTGATACGACGATACGACGACTAACCCACCTTTCGTTGCTCGTGATTGTTTGTAGGTTTCTCCAATTGCGTCCAGAGGCATTTTGGTCTGCCACCAGGTCTGCGGCAAGGTCTTTCTGCACCACCTGTCCCTCCTGGCCCACACCAAGCTGCACAACGCCCAGAGTCAGTGCCAGGCGGCGGGGGTGGTGTCATCAGGGGTGGAGAAGGTCCCCAGTGGGCCCGCCAAGCTGGCAGAGAAGGCGGTGAGGCCGGGGGCCTGGGAGGCCCAGAAAGGAGACAGGAGGAGAAGGGTGAGTTCCTGTGTGCGGAGGTGTTCCCGCCGTAGTGGTCTGCAGCGTCTGCAGCCCGGACATGGACATTGTCTCCAAGGGGCCCGGGGGCCAAGCGGCAGAGGCTGCACCACTGTGGGCCCTGCCCCCTTCCTGGACGCCTTCCTGCAGCACTGCCAGGTGCACCTGCTCGCCAAGTCTGAGAGCTCATGAGTAATGTCATCACTTTGATTGCCTTATTCCTTATTATTTTCTTTGCTTTAACATAACCACACTTAGCTGCAAATTGATTGTGGTTCATTTTCATTGTAATATGAGTTGCAAATAAAGATTGTTTTCAAGAAATATGTGGCCCAACATGCATCAAATCCCATAAATAGGATTCAGAAGGTGGGATAGCTCATGAGCTCACAACAACTATCAGCAGCTTACATAACATTAATGGTAGCGGTCAGTGGCTAAAGCAGTTACACTGATGATTCCTGTAACTTTAGCTATTTTGCTGCAATTGGTTCAACTTCTGTTTCTGGACAAAGGTAAGGGATAAACCCAGATAACACAAAGCTAGCGGACCTACAGCGAGTCCCCGATGGATGCTCCACCACCATTCCACCGGTAGTTTATTGTCTATATCCTAGGCCCATTGGCCCTAGGCTTATGGATTTCTATTGCTAAATTAACTGACTGAACATTTTTTTGGTAACCCTTTCATAGTCCACAATTACTAAACATTTACCTGGTAAATACATGCAAGTATAGCCTAATATATAATGGGTAATTACTGAGACACCTATACTGTAGGTATAATTTAAAAACAGGAGTATTTCAGATGTTCAATTACTGCACATAAATTCAATAACTGACATAGCACCACCAGGTAACCCCTATCTAAGCCTGTTGCCCTCTCGTGGCCGAAAACGGTAAATGCAGTCTATCTGCCTCTATTGCTGAAACTGAACAAGGAACGTCTATCTAAGCCTGTTGCTGCCCTCCCGTGGCTGAAAGTGGTAAATGCAGTCTATCTGCCTCTTGTGGTAGCAACATAGAACTGCAGGTTCTGGGACCACTGCCTCTTGTGGTAGCAACATAGAACTGCGGGTCAACAACACGACGGAGGAACCCAGGGAGGAAGCTAGGGAGGGAGGGAGTGACAACTGGACATTTGCTATCATTGGTGCGCTGGCTTACAGCCACGCACAAAAACAAGGCTTTCAGTTGTCTTTCACAACGGCTGCACACGAATGAGAACAGTCCACAAGACAAACAACACATACGACCCCTACTGGTAGCCACAGGTATTAATGTTATTATTTAATAATAAAAGAAGAAAATAAACAGAAAATCTGACAATACATTGAGTGCATAACATATGTGTAAAAAAAAATATTTGCAAACAATTTTCACAATATACAGCACATCACATTTGTTTTTGTTACACTTTGTTACTTTGTTTACAAAGACAAAAAATCATCCATTATAAAGATAGACAAATGGACATTATGATCAATAAAAAACAGCCTACAGTATGTCTATATATACAGACAAACCGTTTAACTTGGCCAGGCTGCAGTCGGCCACCTTGTTCTCCATCTGCTTCTCGAACATCTTCAGGTTGTATTCCAGCTCCATGGCCAGCAGCTCATCATGCAAAGAACTCCTTGACCTCATTTTAAAACCTCTAGGCCTATTTCACAAATGAAAAACGCCTAGCCTCTATGGAAATGGGATGGTGAACTTGATAGTGAGAGACCATGGTGTGGATAGTGAACTTGATAGTGAGAGACCATGGTGTGGATAGTGAACTTGATAGTGAGAGACCATGGTGTGGATAGTGAACTTGATAGTGAGAGACCATGGTGTGTATAGTGAACTTGATAGTGAGAGACCATGGTGTGGATAGTGAACTTGATAGTGAGAGACCATGGTGTGGATAGTGAACTTGATAGTGAGAGACCATGGTGTGGATAGTGAACTTGATAGTGAGAGACCATGGTGTGGATAGTGAACTTGATAGTTTGAGACCATGGTGTGTATAGTGAACTTGATAGTGAGATACCATGGTGTGGTGAATTTGATAGTGAGAGACCATGGTGTGGATAGTGAGCTTGATAGTGAGAGACCATGGTGTGGATAGTGAACTTGATAGTGAAATGTCATAGTGTGGATAGTGAACTTGATAGTGAGAGACAATGGTGTGTATAGTGAACTTGATAGTGAGAGACCATGGTGTGGATAGTGAACTTGATAGTGAGAGACCATGGTGTGGATAGTGAACTTGATAGTGAGAGACCATGGTGTGGATAGTGAACTTGATAGACACTTCGCCCCCCCACCAGTGTGCGGCCGGTTGCAATGCCTTCTCCCTGCTCTCCTCCCTGCAGCTGCACTGCCATCTCCACGACGATCTCCGTGACGACGATGATGAGGATGACGACGCCCCCCTTGCGAACTGTGCTGATCCGTGTCTCGGCAGCGTGGGAGCGACGGAAGCGGTGGCCAACTTCCAACCCCGAGGGCCCCCGCGACAAGTCGCCGATGTCGCCTGTGCCCCCTGCCGACGGACATTCAGCCAGAAGCAGGTGCTGCTCCGCCACCAGCAGTCCAGCTGCAGTGATCTGTAAAACCCTGACAATGACAATAGCCCTCTTGCTCTCGACTCGCCCACTCCCGGCTTTGAGGCCGTGTGGTCCCCCGCCTCGGATGCCTCCAACAGCCCCGACGCCACCACAGACGGCCCCGACCCCCGCCTGCTGCACCGTACCCATGCTCGTACTACGGTAAGAACTTCCACTCTCCTGCGGGCCTCAACAGCCACCAGAGGACCTACCACGTCAAGGAGAGGCTCCTGGAAAAGAGGACTAGGCCCGCTGAAGTCAGACAAGGAGGAGGAAGAGGAGGAGGAAGGCCGCCTCTGACGAACAATGGCGACACCAAGCAGAAGGTTCTGGCGTACGGCTCCTGCGACATGGAGTTCCCGAGCACGGCCAAGCTCTACCTGCACCGCAAGAAGAAGCACAGCCAGGAGAAGGACATCCGTCGGGGCGATGGCACCCGGCCGCTGATCAACAAGCGCCTAAAGGGCGAGACGTACCCCTGCCAGGTCAGGCACGCCAATCACAACTGTTTATCTAACATGGGTCGGGTTTGATACAACGACTGTACCTACTTGATACGACGATACGACGACTAACCCACCTTTCGTTGCTCGTGATTGTTTGTAGGTTTCTCCAATTGCGTCCAGAGGCATTTTGGTCTGCCACCAGGTCTGCGGCAAGGTCTTTCTGCACCACCTGTCCCTCCTGGCCCACACCAAGCTGCACAACGCCCAGAGTCAGTGCCAGGCGGCGGGGGTGGTGTCATCAGGGGTGGAGAAGGTCCCCAGTGGGCCCGCCAAGCTGGCAGAGAAGGCGGTGAGGCCGGGGGCCTGGGAGGCCCAGAAAGGAGACAGGAGGAGAAGGGTGAGTTCCTGTGTGCGGAGGTGTTCCCGCCGTAGTGGTCTGCAGCGTCTGCAGCCCGGACATGGACATTGTCTCCAAGGGGCCCGGGGGCCAAGCGGCAGAGGCTGCACCACTGTGGGCCCTGCCCCCTTCCTGGACGCCTTCCTGCAGCACTGCCAGGTGCACCTGCTCGCCAAGTCTGAGAGCTCATGAGTAATGTCATCACTTTGATTGCCTTATTCCTTATTATTTTCTTTGCTTTAACATAACCACACTTAGCTGCAAATTGATTGTGGTTCATTTTCATTGTAATATGAGTTGCAAATAAAGATTGTTTTCAAGAAATATGTGGCCCAACATGCATCAAATCCCATAAATAGGATTCAGAAGGTGGGATAGCTCATGAGCTCACAACAACTATCAGCAGCTTACATAACATTAATGGTAGCGGTCAGTGGCTAAAGCAGTTACACTGATGATTCCTGTAACTTTAGCTATTTTGCTGCAATTGGTTCAACTTCTGTTTCTGGACAAAGGTAAGGGATAAACCCAGATAACACAAAGCTAGCGGACCTACAGCGAGTCCCCGATGGATGCTCCACCACCATTCCACCGGTAGTTTATTGTCTATATCCTAGGCCCATTGGCCCTAGGCTTATGGATTTCTATTGCTAAATTAACTGACTGAACATTTTTTTGGTAACCCTTTCATAGTCCACAATTACTAAACATTTACCTGGTAAATACATGCAAGTATAGCCTAATATATAATGGGTAATTACTGAGACACCTATACTGTAGGTATAATTTAAAAACAGGAGTATTTCAGATGTTCAATTACTGCACATAAATTCAATAACTGACATAGCACCACCAGGTAACCCCTATCTAAGCCTGTTGCCCTCTCGTGGCCGAAAACGGTAAATGCAGTCTATCTGCCTCTATTGCTGAAACTGAACAAGGAACGTCTATCTAAGCCTGTTGCTGCCCTCCCGTGGCTGAAAGTGGTAAATGCAGTCTATCTGCCTCTTGTGGTAGCAACATAGAACTGCAGGTTCTGGGACCACTGCCTCTTGTGGTAGCAACATAGAACTGCGGGTCAACAACACGACGGAGGAACCCAGGGAGGAAGCTAGGGAGGGAGGGAGTGACAACTGGACATTTGCTATCATTGGTGCGCTGGCTTACAGCCACGCACAAAAACAAGGCTTTCAGTTGTCTTTCACAACGGCTGCACACGAATGAGAACAGTCCACAAGACAAACAACACATACGACCCCTACTGGTAGCCACAGGTATTAATGTTATTATTTAATAATAAAAGAAGAAAATAAACAGAAAATCTGACAATACATTGAGTGCATAACATATGTGTAAAAAAAAATATTTGCAAACAATTTTCACAATATACAGCACATCACATTTGTTTTTGTTACACTTTGTTACTTTGTTTACAAAGACAAAAAATCATCCATTATAAAGATAGACAAATGGACATTATGATCAATAAAAAACAGCCTACAGTATGTCTATATATACAGACAAACCGTTTAACTTGGCCAGGCTGCAGTCGGCCACCTTGTTCTCCATCTGCTTCTCGAACATCTTCAGGTTGTATTCCAGCTCCATGGCCAGCAGCTCATCATGCAAAGAACTCCTTGACCTCATTTTAAAACCTCTAGGCCTATTTCACAAATGAAAAACGCCTAGCCTCTATGGAAATGGGATGGTGAACTTGATAGTGAGAGACCATGGTGTGGATAGTGAACTTGATAGTGAGAGACCATGGTGTGGATAGTGAACTTGATAGTGAGAGACCATGGTGTGGATAGTGAACTTGATAGTGAGAGACCATGGTGTGTATAGTGAACTTGATAGTGAGAGACCATGGTGTGGATAGTGAACTTGATAGTGAGAGACCATGGTGTGGATAGTGAACTTGATAGTGAGAGACCATGGTGTGGATAGTGAACTTGATAGTGAGAGACCATGGTGTGGATAGTGAACTTGATAGTTTGAGACCATGGTGTGTATAGTGAACTTGATAGTGAGATACCATGGTGTGGTGAATTTGATAGTGAGAGACCATGGTGTGGATAGTGAGCTTGATAGTGAGAGACCATGGTGTGGATAGTGAACTTGATAGTGAAATGTCATAGTGTGGATAGTGAACTTGATAGTGAGAGACAATGGTGTGTATAGTGAACTTGATAGTGAGAGACCATGGTGTGGATAGTGAACTTGATAGTGAGAGACCATGGTGTGGATAGTGAACTTGATAGTGAGAGACCATGGTGTGGATAGTGAACTTGATAGTGAGAGACCATGGTGTGGATAGTGAACTTGATAGTGAGAGACCATGGTGTGTATAGTGAACTTGATAGTGAGAGACCATGGTGTGGATAGTGAACTTGATAGTGAGAGACCATGGTGTGGATAGTGAACTTGATAGTTTGAGACCATGGTGTGTATAGTGAACTTGATAGTGAGAGACAATGGTGTGGATAGTGAACTTGATAATGAGAGACAATGGTGTGGATAGTGAACTTGATAGTGAGAGACAATGGTGTGGATAGTGAACTTGATAGTGAGAGACCATGGTGTAGAGGAAAACCCAGTCTAACACCTGGAGGTAGATCATGGGGCGGCTGTAGTTCACAAGGTAGAGCGGGTTGTCCAATGATCGTAGGGTCAGTGGTTCGAATCCCACCTCCTCCTGTCCACATGTCGAAGTGTCCTTGGGCAAGACACTGAACCCCAAATTGCTCCCAATTAGCAGACTAGCACCTTG
This sequence comes from Borostomias antarcticus, assembly GCF_949987555.1. Lineage (NCBI taxonomy): Eukaryota > Metazoa > Chordata > Actinopteri > Stomiiformes > Stomiidae > Borostomias > Borostomias antarcticus. The sequence continues at coordinate 8,585,327 of NC_140237.1, forward strand.
CATGGCAGCTGCCATGAATGGGTGTGTGCAGGGCTGAAAATTAACACCTGCCACCGGCCAAACGCAGGTAAAATTTCCAATTGGTGACTAGATTTCGGAAGCCTATCTGAAAAATATATATATACTTGGCCGGTAGATTTTTTCATCTATAGTCCCCTTGGCAGGTGACTCACCGTGAGCCAAAAAGTTAATTTTCACCCCTGGGTGTGTGGATGGGTGAATGAGAGGAAAAAAGCGCAATATAAGTGCAGTCCATTTACCATCTACCATCATGAGGTCCTTCAGGACTGGAGAGCGCTTCTGTTCCAGCAGACTCTTCAGGGCGATGATGATGGAGATTATCATCAACACCTTCTGGACCTGAGGACAGATGGATGATTGAGGATGGTGCCCTCTAGTGGTGCTATAGCTTAATCTCAATTTCATAAATATTTCTTGTGGAAAGTGTCTCAAGAAGTTGGACTACGGAGTAAATGTAATTTAAGACGAATAATAAAACGAGATACAAGATACACGGATACAAACGGCCGAAATGAGTTTTCTCTGGAGGGTGGCTGGAGTCTCCCTGAGAGATCGGGTGAGAAGTTCAATCATCCGGGAGAGACTCGGAGTAGAGCCGCTGCTCCTTTGCGTCGAAAGTTGCCAGTTGAGGTGGTTCGGGCATCTAGTGAGGATGCCTCCTGGGCGCCTCCCTAGGGAGGTGTTCCAGGCGTGTCCGGCTGGGAGGAGGCCGCGGGGTAGACCCAGGACTAGGTGGCGGGACTACATCTCCGCACTGGCCTGTGAGCGGCTAAAGATTCCCCAGGCAGAGCTGGTTGATGCTGCTAGGGAAAGGGATGTCTGGGGCCCCCTGCTGGAGCTGCTGCCTCCGTGACCCGACCCCGGATAAGCGGATGAAGATGGATGGATGGATGGATGGAATAAAACGAGAAATGGTGCTCAGAGAGCACAGACCTCCGCCCATGAATGCATTTTGTGGCTCTGTGTGTGTGCATGCGAGGAGGACGTTTGGGTTCAAATAAACTTGCCTTGCCTTTGTGCCAGTCCAAACCCCATGTCTAAAAATTCATCAGAACGAAGGAAATTAAGTGTGTGATGCTCAACAACCTCCTTCTCCCTCTAATGTGTCCCTCCTGGGTGTTACCACGAAAAAAATGCATCTATGGGAAACACTGCCTTCATTATAAGGCTCAAATGTTTCACTGCTCCCATCAGAATTTTTATTATTTTTTTGTCCAAAAATGTTTCTTTTGATAGGTTGCTGATCTCTGATCTCTGGTATATATTCATGTTTTAATGAGAGAAGTGACAACTTATCCAGACACATCACAGTGTATCAGTCATGGCTAGACATGCATGTGCCATGTGCAGGTGTACAGTGGTGAGTGGAGCAGAATGGCGCATGTTTGATGGAGCCTCTCCTGCCCTCTACTGGTCAAATAAGCTCTTTGCACAAGCTCCACTACTTCCTGAAATTCTACAGGCATCCTTATTTCCTGTCCTATACTATTGGATGGAAGTGATTTATCAGGTGTGCGGCACACCTGATCACACCTGATTAATCACTTCCATCCAATGGTATAGGACAGGAAATAAATATGCCTGTAGAATTTCAGGAAGTAGTGGAGCTTGTGCAAAGAGCCTATTCTTTACTGACATCTTGTGAGGATCAAGCCAAGTTGATAGGATTTTATAAATTGTAATTGTTTTTTCTGTGTAAATTCAGCTACTAAAATCAGCTACTCTAGAATTATTTTGCCGTTAGACAGTCATATATGTCTCAGTATGTATGTAAATGGCAAATAAATTGAACCTAGGTAGACAGACAGACAGACAGACAGACAGACATACAGACAGAGGGAGAGAGGGTGGGTAGGTAACTAGATAGATTGATACTGTAGATAGATAGATAGATAGATAGATAGATAGATAGACAGACGGATAGATGGATAGATAGACTGATACTGTAGATAGATAGATAGATAGATAGATAGATAGATAGATAGATAGATAGATAGATAGATAGATAGATATAGCACACATGCACACCTCTACAACACTCAGGCACTGTTAAAGAGCCTGATGGCCGCTGCCATAAAGGAACGTCTGAACCGCTCCGTATTGCACCTGGGTGGGATAAGCCTGTAGCTGAACTTGAACTTGACAATGGGATCCCTGGGTACATTTGAGGGTGACAGATGCCCAGCAGCACTGGAAACGCATGCAGAGAGCAGCAGCGGAGGCCGACACAAATGTGCTGATGAAATATAAATGGATACATGAATATTCCCAGTGTTGCTGATTTCAGATTGTGTCGCTCGTCAGTATAGCTTCCACCAGCACTTTGCCCACACTGGGTTCAAACTTGGGTCCTCATTTACGACACTCACGTGACCACTTCTTGTAAACACCGCTACTAAACACACCTCCGAAAAGCTAGCGGTTTGATGCCACTGGTGGGCGGTATTTAAACTGAGAAGTGAGTTAACCAATTCAACTCTGTTACACCAGTACATGTACAGAAGGCAAGGAGATACCAGGACGTGGGAGTTGGGATAGATACATTCCTCATTTCTATGAGTTGAGGGTTGAGTAGGAAAACAGCCCACATTTCTACTGCTGATGCCACGTTACCTGCATGCGTGCTGAGGTATCTACATTGAGAGCAAGGACTCAAGCTGCCAGCATGTAGAAATAGTAACTAGTAGTGATTCTGGTGAGCGTGTTCAACATATGCAGTGCTTATAGCTCTGTAACACACTTTTCCTTTAGGGGGCGCTGTAATGAGAATAGGACTTAATTCAGAATCTTTGTTACCAGATTAGTTTGTGTGTGTGTGTGTGTGTGTGTGTGTGTGTGTGTGTGTGTGTGTGTGAGTGTGTGTGTGTGTGTGTGTGTGTGTGTGCAGACAGAGAACACAGTACCTGATCCCTCCAGGGGTGTGAAGCTTGTGTGGGCCACTGGTCTGCTGTGTCCCTCTAGCGGACAGCGATGGACACCTGGCTTCAAACAAACACGATACACACAGTCGGACACAAGACACACACAGTCTCTGTTACACTCACCCAGTCAAAATAGACGTGAGGGAGGAATAGTAGCTAATAGCGGTGCTAACTTGTCGTAGTAGGGGCAAGGGGAGGGGATGCTGTAATACCAGGCCAGCATCTGTTTATTAGATTAGAAAGCGACTATTTAGCTCTATTTGAAACTGGCATGCACGACAAGCAGATAGTAGATTGATTTTGCATGTGTTACACTTCCCAGGCACAGGGTTGGGTGTAGCAGGTCTATTTAAGATGGACAGAAAAGGTAGACGATGCTGTTAGTATCTTTCACAACAGCTGCTCTCAGACGAATCAGTTTGATTAAGCAATAGGCTCACTCCAGTATGGGTCTGTCTTAATTCTGTCTTTCTTCTCTCTATAGAAATGCTTTTTCTAATGGATATAGCTTATGAATACTTTTTCTAAAATATAAATATATATCCAAACTAGAATGCGTGCAGGACATGTTTGGTAATGCTGCATTTGTTAGGTCGAGAGCTTTGTGCCAATCAAAACTGCTAACAACCAACTAATAAAGCAACCAATAAACTTATGCTACCAAAAACATTAACCTCTCACCCTGGGCTGTCAGCTAGGTAATAATTACAAATAAACTCACTATTCCTATTCTATAGAACCCCAAACTCACATTTCCCTACAAACAATATTCATGTTGTTTACATGCAACTAGTATACCTATTTGTATATGTTGAGCATTGTCCCCTTATTAATGTAAAGTAAGACTGAACTGTTACTGCTACATGAAAAGCAGATTACACAAATTATAACACCGTTGAGAACTACATGGGTGACCGACAAAACTATGCACGCGCTGACTAATTTAATGACACAATAAAGGCTACCGTTAGGCTTAAGTAAACTGACTCATATTTCGTTCATACATTACAAAATATAGTGCCATACAAACATTCAATAATCAGGGTTCGAGTATACAGGAGCATTCCTCAAGGTGAGCTTTGCTTTTTATTAAAATAAATGTTGTAGGATCTTAAAATAACATCTAGACTAGCCTGACGGCTACATTACTAATCCGCTAGCTATCACTGCGAATAACTAGCTAGCTAATCTAACTGCTATTAAACATATTGTTACACATAGCTACTACTTTATTACACTTTCAAACACTTAGCCTACACATTCAAATCAACGTTATGATGTAATTCTCGCAGTTTACATGTTTGTACATTAATACCAACCGAGGGCACCGCATATGCTGTTTTTACCTTCCTAAAATCGGTTTCTGGGGTCTCAGAAAAGTGAATTTTAATGTCCTATGCAGATAAAAACTCACATTTCGCCAAGACACTGTAAGACACGGGCTGTATTATAAAATGTTACATACAGAACAAGAGAGATTAATCTACATAGCGAGGAAGCACGGGGTCTGTGCATCATGGGAACTGTAGTCAGTTTACACCCAGCGTTCCAAAACCTGCTGTAAAACGTTTTATTATTCTGTCTTTAACTGCACACATATAATCATAATCCATCACCGATGACTCAATGTAAGTGTCTTAGAAACGATGTGAATAATTACTCAATGCAGCTCAAAATATATTTTTTTCTAAAGACCACTAGAGGGCGCGTCATCACTTTACATCTCCTCTTGCTTTTATGACGTCAGAGTAGACGTTGCTGACGCAGACACTTAAATAGTCAGTGATCGATTCCACCTCATCAGAGTAGCTAGTGACTTCTGGATTTGACACACGAATTTAGAGAAAACAAGTAAGTTCATAATAGGGATAGAATTTAGAGTTGGAATTTTCTTAAATTATTCTGTATTACTGTCTTTGACAAAAACACCTCCAATTGAAGACAGAATACAGAACATTTCGCTCAGAACTTTGTTTAACCAGGTTAGAAATTATTTCCAGGTTGAGAGCGATACTGGTTGATTACAGGACTAACAGTGATGTGTCTGGGTAATATGAGTTCCTGGGTGAACCTCCTCTTCATCAGTGATTTAATACTAACAATAATGATACTAATAATAATTTGAGATTATTTTGCTTGCTGTTTTTTAAAGTGTTATCTAAATATAGGCCAACTGTGCTGCTAGGCTACTGTAGGTATACTAAAGGCCGAACTGTTCTAGCTAGAAGTTTGGCCTACAGTAGCTAGGTTGTTGTAAAGTGTTCTACAGCTATAGGTGTGCTGTGTTGTAAAGTACTTGTATACAGCTACAGTGGGTTAATGTCTACTGCTGTATGTTGTAAGGTTCTGTACAGCTAGATATAGGCCTAATGTTCTGTGTTGTTAAGTGCTGTATAGCTACAGTATGCTTACTGTAATATAAAGTGGTATATAACCTATTGAAGAAGCACGGTAGCCTACTGTATTGCTCTGCTATTGATGCAGTAGCCAGTAGGGGTGTGCCCGAACGGTATTCGGATGAGTACAAATAGTAGCTTTTTCCCGAATAGTAAATTCGTACGAATATTGTAAAAAAAAAAAATATTCGGGAGGGGGGAGAACAGTCAAATACTGTATGAGCGAGCGGTGCGCGCACGTTCTGTCTGCTTGTTGACATGACACGACGAGGGAGAGAGAGAGAGAGAGAGAGAGAGAGGAGAGAGAGAGAGAGAGAGAGAGAGAGAGAGAGAGAGAGAAAGAGAGAGAGAGAGAGAGAGAGAGAGAGAGATCTCGCACCTGCTGTCTGTCTAGACGTCTAGACACCGCGGAGAGGGAGAGAAAGCTTGGAGCGCGCTGATAGTAGCACTATAGGCAGCAACGAACGTAAGCAGCACCGAGGGCGTTTGTCCTTAGTTCACTGGTTTATTGAGACAGTTATTGGATTTTGTTTTCTTTTCGTAGTTTACCTGCTGCAATAGCCTATGTGAACTGTAGCGTTTGTTTGTGCAGTGGAGGACCGGTAGCTGTTAGCTCAGTGTAGTATATCTAGCTAACGCTAGCTATTTCAGCTACGCATGCTAAGCCTCTCACTAGCCTATACAATGTCCGGCGATTTTGAAATATGATAAAGCCTAATTATGAAAGTATATTTTAACAACTGAAACACAAATGATCAAATGTTTGATCCATGTCGTTCAGTTATCAGCACAACAGAGTAGGTTCTAGTCTAGTGTAGGCCTAGGATAGGCTATTATCAAAGTCCTTATCTCTGATATAACAATAATAAACTATTTAAACAGATTAAAAAAATAAGAATAAGAATAATTTCACTACAATACCCCACTTACCCATGGTTTAAGCACTGTTGAAACTTGAGTAGACTATAGGCCTACAATTAGGCCTAGTCATTTTCCTCGGCTTATTAGCCTAGGCTACATTTAATTTGGCTTTGTCATATTTGCTGTGCAAATGCATGATTGGTTGAATATGTAGCTTATCAATTGAATATTTGGGTTGTTGGAATATTGTTTATTGAACATTTGTAATGTTATTTTCGTCATAGGTCCTAGCGCATAGGCCCGAACGCTTTTTTGAACCATCCCTACTAACACAATCAGGTTGCAGCAATGTTGCAGAAACGTGCAATTTAGACTTTTGTATGGTCCACTCAACGTCAAGTTAAACGTGCATGCAACGCAAACGCGGTATCTGCACACAAGTTGCTGCAACGTGCAGGTCCAACGTGTCTGCAACGTGCCTGCAATGTGTACACAACGTTGTGATTTCCGCGATGATTTCTATGTATATTGCTGCAACGTTGTATACACGTTTATATATTACTTTGTTACGTTGCTGCAACGTGGTCTACACTTCCGTTGGCTACATTTATAATTTGCATTACAAAACAAATCAGCTCCTTGCACAAGCTCCACTACTTCCTGAAACTCTACAGGCATATTTCTTTACCGTCCTATACTATTGGATAGCAATAGCGATGAATCCGGTGTTCAGCACACCTGATCAATCACTTCCATCCACTAGTATAGGACAGGAAAGAAATACGCCTGTAGAGTGTCAGGAAGTAGTGGAGCTTGTGCAAAGAGCCTATTAATGTCATAGTCAATGCAGCAAGCAAAATTATGGTACAAAAGTTATGACAACACCATTCAGTCAAGAACAATTTATTTTATTAAAAAAGTACACAATGTCTGGCCTGCAACATGATAAACAAGTTTAAAAACAAAAAGGATTTAAAAAAAAAAATACAAAAAGTTATTTACAAAAAAAGTTATTTAAAAAAAAAAATGGCAGGCTGTGCTCAGATAGGCTGGGGGGGGGGGGGGGGGGGGGGGCTGTGCTCAGATGGGCTGCGGGTGGGCGTCAGATGGGCTGGGGGGGGGGGCTGTGCTCAGATGGGCTGGGGGGCAGCTAGGAAGGGAAGTCTTCCTCATCAGAATGCTGGGGAGTGCTCAGATGGACTGTTCTTGGATGGGCTGTGCTCAGGCGGACTTCTGCAGATACCTAAAGACACAATGAAATGGCCGTAAATACACAACGCACATACATGCACAAAAAAGTGGTACACAATCTTTGGAACCATGCAGTGTCACTGGGTAGGAGAAACCAAAAAAAAAGACATCACTTACCCTTCTGCATTTAGCAGGGGCATGTTTCAATGTCTCCTGCAGCTGGGCGGCCACCTACGCCATCATAGCCTTTGGCATGGAGACCATCACTGCACCTTTAAGTTATCAAGAAAGGTAATGGTTTCAATTCACATCGGTCATGGAACAAAGACGATGTATTAAAAAATATTCAAAATATGAACCATTTCTTACGTGTTAGAACATTGAAGAGTGTCATACTCTTCAGTGGCTTCTTCCCCTTCTTCCCGTGCACACTGTAGGCGCTCCACACCGCATGTGTGGCTACAGCTGACAGCACCCGCCGGACTGTGTCCGCCAAGTCTCTGCCACCAATGGCACCTAGGTATTGTGTCTGCAAAACAAAGACAGTCATTTACTGTACCCTTACCTGCACTGCAAAAATAAGACAAAGTTCCGCCCTGCAGACACTCACCATCTTCCTCTGATGTTCCCGGTCCTTCAACCTGGCCTCACAGACCTGCAGCTCCTCGTCCGTTTGGGCAGGGTTCAGTACATCCAGCACTTCTCCCTGGGCTCCAGCCTCCACAGGCCACATGCTCTGGGCCAGTTCCCTCACAGTCCGTGCAAGCTCACGGAGTTGCTCCCGCATCTCTGAGAACTGCTGATGTACAGACCTCTGGAAATCTAGATAAACACAGATGTGGCTATAAGTACATTGACATAAAACTAAATGAAACTCAAAATATATCCCTGCATGCAACATGAAGTAGTCCCATACCAGCATCTGCAGAGCAGCATCGATTAGGTAGAGGGTTACATGGAGTCAATGGTGCTGGAGCCGTTTTATTGGGCGACGGCATCACAGACCTAACTGAAAAACAAAAGGGATAAAGGAAAGGGATTAGCAGAAAACTGTATGGTGTTGGCAGCATGCTTTGGCTTCTGGCATTTGAAGGAAAATAAATTAAGACATTAACAGGTAGACATCAAAACACCACAGCAGTACATGCCACTCTTACCTGGTCTGGCTGGGGTGCTATACATGAAGCCTGGGCTCGCATGGTTTTCGCTCACAGGGGATGAGCTCGGAAAATCTGCAAGATGAGTAAATGGTATTCAATCTAAAAAAGCCAATCACAGAGCTAACTGAAAACCTAAAGGGATTAGCAGGAAACTTTATGGTGTTGGCTTTGGCTTCTGGCATTTGGAGGGAAACTAAATAAAGACAAGACAGGTAGACACCACAGCAGTACATGCCACTCTTACCTGGTCTGGCTGGGGTGCTGTATGATCTGGCTGGGGTGCTATACCTGGGGCCTGGGCCCCGCTCGCCCACATGGGACAAGCTTGGAAAATCTGCAAGATGAGTAAAATGGTATTCAAAATAAATAAAAAATAGTCCAACTATCAGTGTGCAGTAGGCATAGACATTTCATTTCAACACAAACATGCAGTTTCAGTTTTAACAGGAACGCCTGTTTTTGACTCGAACTCCAACAATATCCACCACCGATATTACTAATGTGGCAAACAAAGCTGCCTCCATCTTTGTTTCGAGCTAACGCTATTGTCCGGTAACCCCATGGAGGTATAATATAACTGGAGACGGCATTGAAAATGGCTGCCTATTCATTTCAATGAAAGTTGCTCACCGGCGCATGAAGCCATTTGACGTAGTGGCCAAGCCCGGTATTGCAAGTCATGTCACGGCATGCGGCCCAAGAACCCTTATTTCCCATGTTAGTGGATGATGATAGATAGGGCTAGAAAAGGAAAACAAAATTTTTCTGGGTATCATTCAGCATCAGAGACCAATCTTATCAATATAAACTTTTAATTCAAAAAGTTTTGGGGTTTTTGAAGCCACCAATACCTGTATCGAGCCATTTAAACATGTGCTGTGCACGAGCCTCGGGGACGCGCTGGTCGCGCGTTCGTGAGTCCTGCGAACTCGGGAAAGCACGTGACCATAGGAAGACCCGCCCTACTCTGCCTCTGATTGGATAGGAAGTCATGTAATGACGTCGCTAACATTTGCTATGCTTTAGCAATGAAGCTTATGATCATGCTAATCAGAACGTATGTCTATGATGCAAATGATCATGACATGTGGTTACTTTAGGACATCGTTGGAAAAGATCTAGAGGGTAAGTGGGTCAATGTTGAATAACTTAGCTAACATTATCTAATGTTACATTTCTTTATATTAACATCAACTATATTGATAGGCTAGGGAGCTATGCTAACGGTAGCTAATGCTAACGGCTTAGGGTTAACGTTAGTGAATGCTAACGTTACGTTCGGAGGTCTCAGATGTATTTCAATTTTAACAATGTTGAGCATGATCAATGTGACATTGTTCATACATTGATTACAGTCTGTAATCTTGTCTGGCATTATTTAGCTATAGTGGGCTGATGCTACTATAGCATTTGCCACATTATACATCAAATTAATCAAGCATAGTGTTATTACCTGAAGGCATTATTACCATTGCAAGTAAGCATGCCATGTATATGCCATGCCTGGAAATCAAATTAATAGTGTAATTATTCCCCATCATAGCTCATTGTACACTGATATAATCATTCTCCTTGCCTTTGCTAATACTCATCTCTTTTATCAAACTTTGTGCTAGGAAAGAAATCTGGCTGTGATTCGGCGCTAGTGCTCATCCAGGCTGTTGTCATCTCCCGCCTGGACTCCTGCAACTCCCTACTTGCTGCCATCCTGCAGCGTTGGCCATCAGACTCCTGGAGAAAGCTGCTGCTGACCTGGTGTTCAACAGCCCCATGCTCTTCCACAAAACTTCCCTACTCTGTTCTCTGCACTGGCTCCCTGCGCTGTCCCATCCAGTTTAGGACTGTGGTTCAAGCCTACAGGGCAAATGAACAGCTCCCTCCGACCTCCAGGCTGTGGTCAAGCTCTGCTGCCTTGAGGTGATTGGTTCCCCAGTTGCTCCAAGCCCCCCTACGGCAGATTGTAACGGCCATGGCTTTTTTCTGTCCTGGCCTCACAGTGGTGGAATGAACTGTGCACTGATGTCAGAACAGAGCCAATAATACACACTGTTCATAGTGAGCCTAGTTATTATTGATTAACTTGGACTGTTTCCTCTCTCCTTGTCAGTCATTAAAATATGTTCAGTGTTTCACAATACTGATGTATAACATTTTCATTATTTTGTCTCAGACCATTTCTGAAACAATCATCAGTGTCAGTATACATTTCCCTCCAATGTTATTGCTTGCCCATTTTTAACCATGTAACTACAAGACTGTACAAACGAATTGCACAACTATAGTATTTTCTAGGTATAGCCTACTTCTCCACTTTCTCTTAATGTTGGTATGAAATGGCAGTCAAACTATGCAATGATGTTCCACACTGTTTCCACCCAAATTCCCAACAAATGTGGCCACCACACTGTTCAGGACATTCACAGGTCTTGCTCTCAGGGATCGGTAAAAGAAAGGGACATGGTTCCTCCATAATGTGCTAAGGCTCTGCTTAGATCAAAGGCTTGGTCATCAGAAAATATCACAAAGACAGTGATCACAAAACAATTAAAAACATCTCACCAGTGTTTGCCTTAACCCTAGTCAAATTTCTAGTATGTGTGAACCATATACATGGCAGTAAACAGATCTTGAGTCATACAAACTGGAGGATGCTTGACCCATACAAACTACTTTAACTCAATTTCAATAAACAACTCCAAAATATGGCAGACAGAAGAGCTGAGCAGACTTGGTAGATGACTGGATGATCTTACAGAGAACCAAGGGAAATTGACTGGTATTAATGCTAAGAGTAATGAGGGATGAGGTGCAGCTGGGCAGAGTGGAGACAGGTGGCAGGTGATGCAGGAGATGGGAAGGTGAGTAGGCAACAACCAAGCATGAACAGGAACTGGACCACTGGCTCCCCTTGACTGTCCAACCCATCCATCAGCGCCAGCAGAGTGGACACGATAGAGCCAGAGAGAGAGAGACAAATGCAACGCAAGGTTAGTTTAGTTCCAATCGCCCATGTGCAACATCAATCAAGTACGCAGCCAAGCTGAAGAACCGAGTTACATCAGAGGCGGAGCGAGGCGGTGGCTCCGTGACAGACAGGCCTCACCTGTGTATCTGGTCCTGTCTGCTGGAGCATACTGGGGCCAGCCGGTCTATCTTGTGGAAGAAGATGAAGGAGGGTCTCATTAGGTTGACCTTGGGAGAGACCAACAAACAGCCATCACAAGCTCTCAGTCAACACTGAGGATGATGGTCAGGTGTCCTGTCCAATAATTATACCCCCCTCCCCCAACCGCCACAGTTGCCCCATTGGCTAACCTGGTCAAAGAGAAGGCAGAGCTGATTATGTGTTCTGATTCACCAACCCACTTGCTAAGGCAGTCAGCTCCTTTCCTTATAGACACCTTTGTGTTTCCCTGCCTACACTCGTTAGTCTGCACCCGCGCCACTGGGGTCTTGCCTGTACTTGGGGGACTGTAGATCAGAGCACTACACATCTGTAGGTGGGGGGGGGGTTGGGGGGAGTATGTGAAAAACAGGGACTTCACAAGACAGCTCAAATTAGACAAGACAGCTTAAATACGGCTGGGTCTTCATATGTTTACTGGAGCAACGTACTGTAGTGTGGTCTCACCTAGGAGGTTCTTCTATCAGGTGATCGAACAGAGAGGGGTTGCTCTGCTTCCTGTTCACTGACTGAAAAAGCAATCACAGTGGGATTTAGTGACATCATTATGCACATCAGGAATTCATTATCTCATCTAGTCAGTCAAAAAATGATTTTGTCCTCACCAATAGGTGGCGCCTCATATCACTGCATTTATCTTTTAAAACAGCAAACACTATGTGTAAATAAGGTTTTAAACTTCATCAACATCATTATAAATAATCAGCCCCTATGGCTGGATACAGGCGCAGCAGAAGTGGAGGGTGACAGTACTAGGTTTTTTAGCTGGCAGGTGCCCGTCAGGCTCAGTGAATATCTGGTTGAACTGGTTTAAACTCTGTCCTCAGTATTAGTACTGCCCATGTGCACAATTGATTCGCTAGCTTTTCATTGGGATAGCTGGTGGCAGTGTTCTAGAAAGGTGGTCATGTGCGTTCCTAAGTCAGAGGACCCGGGTTTGAACCCAGTGTGGGCAAGTGTGGTGGAATCAATACACCTGTTACAATCGCAGGAATTTTATGGGAAGGAAGGGGCTTCTTTTTTCTTTCTTTTTTTAAAGGTTTTGTACCTTCAATATTAGACACTTAAGCAAACAGAAAAACACAAAACACAACTATAAAAGGCCTGGCTTGGTTTAAAGCCCACTCACCACGTCAAGGTGCAGGCCAAGAGTGGGGACACGACAATCACTAACAGACAAACCCTGACAAATACACATGTAAAGACATGTAAAGAAACACGTAAAAACATATAGACTATACATATAGGAGTAGGGAAGTTGTGTGGAAGAGCATGGGGCCGTTGAACACGGGATTAGCAGCAGCTTTCTCCAGGAGTCTGATGGCCAACGCTGCAGGATGGCAGCAAGTAGGGAGTTGCAGGAGTCCAGGCGGGAGATGACAACAGCCTGGATGAGCACTAGCGCCGAATCACAGCCAGATTTCTTTCCTAGCACAAAGTTTGATAAAAGAGATGAGTATTAGCAAAGGCAAGGAGAATGATTATATCAGTGTACAATGAGCTATGATGGGGAATAATTACACTATTAATTTGATTTCCAGGCATGGCATATACATGGCATGCTTACTTGCAATGGTAATAATGCCTTCAGGTAATAACACTATGCTTGATTAATTTGATGTATAATGTGGCAAATGCTATAGTAGCATCAGCCCACTATAGCTAAATAATGCCAGACAAGATTACAGACTGTAATCAATGTATGAACAATGTCACATTGATCATGCTCAACATTGTTAAAATTGAAATACATCTGAGACCTCCGAACGTAACGTTAGCATTCACTAACGTTAACCCTAAGCCGTTAGCATTAGCTACCGTTAGCATAGCTCCCTAGCCTATCAATATAGTTGATGTTAATATAAAGAAATGTAACATTAGATAATGTTAGCTAAGTTATTCAACATTGACCCACTTACCCTCTAGATCTTTTCCAACGATGTCCTAAAGTAACCACATGTCATGATCATTTGCATCATAGACATACGTTCTGATTAGCATGATCATAAGCTTCATTGCTAAAGCATAGCAAATGTTAGCGACGTCATTACATGACTTCCTATCCAATCAGAGGCAGAGTAGGGCGGGTCTTCCTATGGTCACGTGCTTTCCCGAGTTCGCAGGACTCACGAACGCGCGACCAGCGCGTCCCCGAGGCTCGTGCACAGCACATGTTTAAATGGCTCGATACAGGTATTGGTGGCTTCAAAAACCCCAAAACTTTTTGAATTAAAAGTTTATATTGATAAGATTGGTCTCTGATGCTGAATGATACCCAGAAAAATTTTGTTTTCCTTTTCTAGCCCTATCTATCATCATCCACTAACATGGGAAATAAGGGTTCTTGGGCCGCATGCCGTGACATGACTTGCAATACCGGGCTTGGCCTGAAAGCCCATGGTGGCTTCAATGCGCCAAGCTGATCCTGGGGGCTTGGGTAACCCGCTTACCTCGTGGGTGGCATTGTTCTCAGTCTCCCACTTTCCAGACAAATGGAAAATATATAAAGCATTATCTTGGCTTCGCCTTCACTGTTGCCTATGTAATATTAGCCTAAGATTCGTGATGTCCTTAGAAAGCCTGACACGAGTGAGCTCCCAATGTGAGTCTCAAATTCAGCAGAGTCAAACAACAAACAATTCACATGTGCAGCGGCCATTTTAGAGTAACGTTAACTAACACAAACTACCAGCTCAGACCGTTCGCTTGCTTATGTTTCTGCAAATGTTCGCGGCGAACACAAAGCCAGCAGTAACAGAAAAAAGGTTTGCAATAGTTTGTCGGATTATTTGCAATATTGTCTAAACGTTAGTCAAGTTCGGGCCTTGACTTAGCTAGCTAACACTAGGTAGCGTGCTAGCTAGCAATAGCTAACGTTAGCTAGCTATCATTAGGTAGCGTGCTAGCTAGCAATAGCTAACGTTAGCTAGCTATCATTAGGTAGCGTGCTAGCTAGCATTAGCTAACGTTAGCTATCATTAGGTAGCGTGCTAGCTAGCATTAGCTAACGTTAGCTAGCTAGCATTGGGCTTCCAATTCCTGAACTTAGTTTAGCGTGCAGGTTATGAGTTACTTCTGTTTACTTAAATTATTACCGGTAAGTAAACAAATAAATAGCTAAACCAACAGTCAAATCAATGTAATTTGATGAGGAAAAAAACCCCGAGGTAACTGGTATAACTTACCAGATCTGAAGTGCGCACCACACTGTGTTTGTTGGTCCCCAATCTGTTCTCTTTATGGCTTTAAACCACAGCTTTCGACGGTTCCTCTGAAAAGGGGGACATCTCGAGGGGATGCTGAAGAATCTGAGGCCATCATCTTGTCCTTTTCTGTTTGTACAGTTCACAGCACAGCAGCTTTGAGGCATAATTAGCTACATGAAACGAGTAGCTAGCGAGTTCGTTCCTCGTTCGCTCGTTCCTTTTTACAGAGAGGCTGCGTGCTCGCTCTGCTGTGACGTAGGCGGCGAACCCATCTATAGGGAGGGAAAGTGATCTCATCGCCCCCTAGTGGAAGTGTTCCATAATGCCGAGAGAATGAATGGGTTTTCTCGACACGTCTTTTGAAAAATGATATCTTGGTCGACACCGAAAAGTTAGAATTTTTTTTAATTAATGAAAAAGCATTCAATTTATAACAAACAGGGAAATATACAATCAATAACATTTCTAAGATGCGTTATTAACCTCAACATACAGTACAATATGAAGGATATAAGCGAAAATTAAAAAAAAATTAAAAAGACAGGAGCAGTTTGGCAAAGAATCCTGCCTACTTTAACTGTGAACCAGCAAGCAGTGACGTCACGGGATAGCCCGATAGCAATCCTAATGCTAGCCTAATAGGACTTTAATCCAACGTCACTGCAACGTTTATTTAATGACGTTGCAGGGACCCATATTGCAAATGTTTCTGCAACGTTGCAGAAAAGTCTAATTAGACTTAGGAGGGTAAAGTTATTTTCGACCTTAGATGGACGTTGTCACAACATCGCCTGATGGTAACGTTGCAACTTACCTAAGTACAACTTATGTGCAACGTTGCTGCAACCCACTGTGTTAGTAGGGAAGCAGCGTCTGGCCTGGTTAGTACTTAGATGAGAGACCGCCTGGGAATACCAGGTGCTGTAAGCCTTTTACCGACGCTCACGGGAGAGAGCATAACATCAGCGCAAGTTAAATTGTCAGAACACAAAATCATTCAGTCTATAAGTAGCCTGTCACCCTCCTCGCAAGTGGCTTACGGCCATACCACGCTGGTGAACGCCCGCTCTTGTCCGATCTCGGAAGCTAAGCAGCGTCAAGCCTGGTTAGTACTTGGATGGGAGACCGCCTGGGAATACCAGGTGCAGTAAGCCTTTTACCGACGCTCACGGGAGAGAGCATAACATCGGACCAAGTTAAATTGTCAGAACACAAAATCATTCAGTCTATAAGTAGCCTGTCACCCTCCTCACAAGTGGCTTACGGCCATACCACGCTGGTGAACGCCGGCTCTCGTCCGATCTCGGAAACTAAGCAGCGTCGGGCCTGGTTAGTACTTGGATGGGAGACCGCCTGGGAATACCAGGTGCTGTAAGCCTTTTACCGACGCTCACGGGAGAGAGCATACAGTAACATCGGACCAAGTTAAATTGTCAGAACACAAAATCATTCAGTCTATAAGTAGCCTGTCACCCTCCTCACAAGTGGCTTACGGCCATACCACGCTGGTGAACGTCCGATCTCGGAAGCTACCCTACTAACACACGCAGGTTGCGCAAACATTCTACATACGGCCGCTATAGGTGACGTCTCGTCTGCGCCGCGTGCGGAAATTACGCGGCCATTTACGGAAACGCGAGATCTGCCGTTTAGTAGACGCTACGTAAGAACGACACGTCATTCAGAAGTTGCAGCCGCGTGCAAAGAACGCACGTGATCACGTGGGCAGGAACCTCCGTTATAAACTCACTTGGCTGACACTAGATTTACAGGTATTTATATGACTTGGTCTGCACGTCTTTTTCGCACGGTGCAAATACGGTGCGGCCGCGTGCAAAAAACGTGGACAGGAACTTCCGTAATAAACTCACTTGGCTGACACTAGATTTACAGGTATTTATATGACTTGGTCTGCACGTCTTTTTCGCACGGTGCAAATATGGTCACTTACTGACCACTGGCTATATTTAGCATTTGCAGTACCACTGGCTATATTTAGCATTTACCAGTACAAAAACGAATTAATGCTATATGGGGATATAGCAGCAAGCATTATGATACAAACCAATATAAGACTGAACACCATTAACAGTTTAGAACATTTTATTACACAAAGTACATTACAAATTAAAAGTATACATATTTACAAGGATGAGGTTTACGGTCTGTCACATTACGCATAGCCAGAAAAGCAAAAAAAAGCATGTACAAGCTCTGGCTAGCAACCCATTATCTGACAATTGCAAAAGTTCTAAAAACAAAAATGAAACAGTGCGCATTCTGTGGCAGGCAGACCGGGAACAGACCGTTGTATCCCACCAAAAAAAGGTTAAAATTTACAAAAACTATTTACAAAAAAGGCATCCATCCTTGCAGGCTGGAAAGGCAGGTTTAGGGAGACGGGCTGGGGGTCACCCACATCTGAATCGAGGGTCTGGGCAGAAGAGGTCATCCTCATCTGAATACTCCACTGTGGTCAGGGCTGGAGCTGCGGTCAGGGGCTGGGCTGGGGAGGTCAGCTGGGCTGGAGCAGATGCCTACCCTACTAACACAATCAGGTTGCAGCAATGTTGCAGAAACGTGCAATTTAGACTTTTGTATGGTCCACTCAACGTCAAGTTAAACGTGCATGCAACGCAAACGCGGTATCTGCACACAAGTTGCTGCAACGTGCAGGTCCAACGTGTCTGCAACGTGCCTGCAATGTGTACACAACGTTGTGATTTCCGCGATGATTTCGATGTATATTGCTGCAACGTTGTATACACGTTTATATATTACTTTGTTACGTTGCTGCAACGTGGTCTACACTTCCGTTGGCTACATTTATAATTTGCATTACAAAACAAATCAGCTCCTTGCACAAGCTCCACTACTTCCTGAAACTCTACAGGCATATTTCTTTACCGTCCTATACTATTGGATAGCAATAGCGATGAATCCGGTGTGCAGCACACCTGATCAATCACTTCCATCCAGGAAAGAAATACGCCTGTAGAGTGTCAGGAAGTAGTGGAGCTTGTGCAAGGAGCCTATTAATGTCATAGTCAATGCAGCAAGCAAAATTATGGTACAAAAGTTATGACACAACACCATTCAGTCAAGAACAATTTATTTTATTAAAAAAGTACACAATGTCTGGCCTGCAACATGATAAACAAGTTTAAAAACAAAAAGGATTTAAAAAAAAAAAAATACAAAAAGTTATTTACAAAAAAAAAGGCAGGCTGTGCTCAGATGGGCTGCGGGTGAGCGTCAGATGGGCTGGGGGGCAGCTAGGAAGGGAAGTCTTCCTCATCAGAATGCTGGGCTGTGCTCAGATGGACTGTTCTTGGATGGGCTGTGCTCAGGCGGACTTCTGCAGATACCTAAAGACACAATGAAATGGCCGTAAATACACAACGCACATACATGCACAAAAAAGTGGTACACAATCTTTGGAACCATGCAGTGTCACTGGGTAGGAGAAACCAAAAAAAAAGACATCACTTACCCTTCTGCATTTAGCAGGGGCATGTTTCAATGTCTCCTGCAGCTGGGCGGCCACCTACGCCATCATAGCCTTTGGCATGGAGACCATCACTGCACCTTTAAGTTATCAAGAAAGGTAATGGTTTCAATTCACATCGGTCATGGAACAAAGACGATGTATTAAAAAATATTCAAAATATGAACCATTTCTTACGTGTTAGAACATTGAAGAGTGTCATACTCTTCAGTGGCTTCTTCCCCTTCTTCCCGTGCACACTGTAGGCGCTCCACACCGCATGTGTGGCTACAGCTGACAGCACCCGCCGGACTGTGTCCGCCAAGTCTCTGCCACCAATGGCACCTAGGTATTGTGTCTGCAAAACAAAGACAGTCATTTACTGTACCCTTACCTGCACTGCAAAAATAAGACAAAGTTCCGCCCTGCAGACACTCACCATCTTCCTCTGATGTTCCCGGTCCTTCAACCTGGCCTCACAGACCTGCAGCTCCTCGTCCGTTTGGGCAGGGTTCAGTACATCCAGCACTTCTCCCTGGGCTCCAGACTCCACAGGCCGCGTGCTCTGGGCCAGTTCCCTCACAGTCCGTGCAAGCTCACGGAGTTGCTCCCGCATCTCTGAGAACTGCTGATGTACAGACCTCTGGAAATCTAGATAAACACAGATGTGGCTATAAGTACATTGACATAAAACTAAATGAAACTCAAAATATATCCCTGCATGCAACATGAAGTAGTCCCATACCAGCATCTGCAGAGCAGCATCGATTAGGTAGAGGGGTACATGGAGTCAATGGTGCTGGAGCCGTTTTATTGGGCGACGGCATCACAGACCTAACTGAAAAACAAAAGGGATAAAGGAAAGGGATTAGCAGGAAACTGTATGGTGTTGGCAGCATGTTTTGGCTTCTGGCATTTGAAGGAAAATAAATTAAGACATTAACAGGTAGACATCAAAACACCACAGCAGTACATGCCACTCTTACCTGGTCTGGCTGGGGTGCTATACATGAAGCCTGGGCTCGCATGGTTTTCGCTCACAGGGGATGAGCTCGGAAAATCTGCAAGATGAGTAAATGGTATTCAATCTAAAAAAGCCAATCACAGAGCTAACTGAAAACCTAAAGGGATTAGCAGGAAACTTTATGGTGTTGGCTTTGGCTTCTGGCATTTGGAGGGAAACTAAATAAAGACAAGACAGGTAGACACCACAGCAGTACATGCCACTCTTACCTGGTCTGGCTGGGGTGCTGTATGATCTGGCTGGGGTGCTATACATGGGGCCTGGGCCCCGCTCGCCCACATGGGACAAGCTTGGAAAATCTGCAAGATGAGTAAAATGGTATTCAAAATAAATAAAAAATAGTCCAACTATCAGTGTGCAGTAGGCATAGACATTTCATTTCAACACAAACATTCATACCTGGATTGTACAGCACACGTGGATTGTACTGGACCGCTGGCAGAGGCCTTTAAACTCCGGCACCTGGCACCTGTATCTAGTGGAATATCAGTAAATTAGCTCAGATTACTCGATTTCAAAAGTACTACTCTTTTGGGACTGTTGAATGCACTTTAGTATATTACCTTCGTCACTGGAGTGATAGCGTGTGTTGCGCCGTCTCTTTCGAACGTCTTGGCACTCGTCCATTGACGACTGCTGCTCAAAGACTTTTGCCATGAGCCTGGCACCTTCGTAATGATCTGTGTGCATAAAGTACCATAATCAATACATTTCAGCCATCCTTTTTTCCTCAGAATAATGAGTCATGACCTTCCCCCCACCCCCATCAGTATTTTTTAATAGCTTAAAATGCAAACAGTACCAGTTGTGGACTTTGGGAAAACCCGGACTCTGTGGAGCGCCCAGCCAGGGTTAGGTTCCACACAGCTCTTTATCCGTTGGCTGACTCATTCATTGGCCAGGAACACATCTGCAACTTTGAGTGAAACCATTAGTAGCCGCTTCCCTGTACAATTGAAAAGTAGCACACCAAACACACAAACATGTTCTTACCCCATCCTTTTTGGAGAGCCAGGATACTGGGACAACCGACAGTGTCCTCCCCCAGAAACTCCACACTGCAATAGTCTGCCCAATAAACAAAAAAATATTAAGTTTATAAACACACAAGGACCCTATGGGAAAGTAGGCAGAGGGGAAGAAGCGACTAAAACAACAATTCAACAAGTCATTACAGCCGATAAGTAATTAGTGACACGCCACTATTCTATTCTTTTTTTTTGATTCTCTGCCGGCCCAGGACAGATGCGGTCAATGGCGGTCAATCATCAATCAATCGTGTGGGAAACATGAAGCTAGTTTAGGCATTAGCCACTGCAGTGCACAGAATAAATGTATAAGGCCTGTGAATCACGCGTTACTACTCGCAGTTTTAACAGGAACGCCTGTTTTTGACTCGAACTCCAACAATACACACCGATACTACTAATGTGGCAAACAAAGCTGCCTCCATCTTTGTTTCGAGCTAACGTTATTGTCCATGGTAACCCGCTTACCTCGTGGGTGGCATTGTTCTCAGTCTCTCACTTTCCAGACAAATGGAAAATATATAAAGCATTATCTTGGCTTCGCCTTCACTGTTGCCTATGTAAAATTAGCCTAAGATTCGTGATGGCCTTAGAAAGCCTGACACGAGCGAGCTCCCAATGTGACTCTCAAATTCAGCAGAGTCAAACAAACACATATTCACATTTCCCTCAGTCCAGCGGCCATTTTAGATTGCGTGGTAGCGTGGTAGCGTGCTAGCTAGCATTAGCTAACGTTAGCTAGCTATCATTAGGCTTCCAATTCCTGAACTTAGTTTAGCGTGCAGGTTATGAGTTACTTCTGTTTACTTAAATTATTACCGGTAAGTAAACAAATAAATTGCTAAACCAACAGTCAAATCAATGTAATTTGATGAGGAAAAAAACCCTGAGGTAACTGGTATAACTTACCAGAGATGAAGTGCGCACCACACTGTGGTGTTGGTCCCCAATCTGTTCTCTTTATGGCTTTAAACCACAGCTTTCGGCGGTTCCTCTGAAAAGGGGGACATCTCGAGGGGATGCTTAAGAATCTGAGGCCATCATCTTGTCCTTTTCTGTTTGTACAGTTCACAGCAGCTTTGAGGCATAATTAGCTACATGAAACGAGTAGCTAGCGAGTTCGTTCCTCGTTCGCTCGTTCCTTTTTACCGAGAGGCTGCGTGCTCGCTCTGCTGTGACGTAGGCGGCGAACCCATCTATAGAGAGGGAAAGTGATCTCATCGCCCCCTAGTGGAAGTGTTCCTAATGCCGAGAGAATGAATGGGATTTCTCATAGACACGTCTTTTGAAAAATGATATCTTGGTCGACACCGAAAAGTTAGACTTTTTTTAAATTAATGAACAAGCATTCAATTTATAACAAACAGGGAAATATACAATCAATAACATTTCTAAGATGCGTTATTAACCTCAACATACAGTACAATATGAAGGATATAAGCGAAAATTTAAAAAAATTAAAAAAGACAGGAGCAGTTTGGCAAAGAATCCTGCCTACTTTAACTGTGAACCAGCAAGCAGTGACGTCACGGGATAGCCCGATAGCAATCCTAATGCTAGCCTAATAGGACTTTAATCCAACGTCACTGCAACGTTTATTTAATGACGTTGCAGGGACCCATATTGCAAATGTTTCTGCAACGTTGCAGAAAAGTCTAATTAGACTTAGGAGGGTAAAGTTATTTTCGACCTTAGATGGACGTTGTCACAACATCGCCTGATGGTAACGTTGCAACTTACCTAAGTACAACTTATGTGCAACGTTGCTGCAACCCACTGTGTTAGTAGGGTAAGGACATAATGAAATGGCTGTAAAAGCAAGTCGCATACGTTCATTGGAAGCGTGCCATGTCACTGGATACGAGAAAATTAACTGCCTGACATCACATACCTTTTTGAATCGAGCAGGGGCATGTTTCAGCATCTCCTGCAGCTGGGCAGACACCTCCGTCACAGTGGTGCTTGGCTTACAGGCCATAACTGCACCTTTTAACCAAAAAGGGAATGGTTTCAATGCACATGGCATGAAGCTCAGATATTGTGTCTGCAAAACATAAAGACAATCATTTACTTTTACATTTCCTTAACACTTCCCTGCCAAAATAAGGAACAAAGTTCTGCCCTGAAGTTACTCACCATCTTCCTTTGATGATCCTTGTCCTTCAGCTGCTCCTCCAAGACCAGCAGCTCCTCCTCCGTTTTAGCAGGGTGCAGGTCATCCAGTACTGCTCCCCGATAGCTGTCTGCAGACTCGCCGGACAGTCTCTGCTCCAGCCTCTGCTCCAGTCTCATCATTGTCTGTGCCATCTCCCTCAGACTCTGCATGACGCTGGAGAACTGCTGACACATCATCCTCTGGAAGTCTGGATATTAAACACAGATGTGGCTATAAGTAATTGTACGGTCCCATAATGGATATTGAGCTCAAAGTATATCCCTACATGCAGCATGAAGTAGTTCACAAAATTCAGCATACCAGCATCTGCAGAGCTTGATGGCAACACTGCTGGAGCTGTTGGTCTCACAGGCGATGGCATCAGAGAACTACCTGAAAACCAGAGGATAAAGGGATGAGCAGGAAACTATGGTGCTGGCGGCGTAGTGATTCTGGCATAAGGGGAAGAATCAACTCGACATGAGACATGTCAGACCCTGACCTGGTCTGGCCGGGGTGCTAATCGCTGATGCATGCTGCTCGTGCCTGGACGTCTGAAGGGCTGAAGGGCCTGGGCTCACAGCGCCTTGGCTCAAAGGACCCGGGACGAACATCTACTGCCGAGTAGTGAGATGTGAGATGAGCGAATTAGTGAACTGAGTACATGAGTCTTCCGAAAGTCCTGAGTTAACTAAGTGTGCAAATATGCATAGACATTTCACCAACACAAACATGCATGGATACCTGCATTGATAACTGGCAGAGCAGGCCTTCCGGCTCTGGCACCTGGCATAGCTGGTCTGGTCTGAGTTCTGCCGACCGGCTGCCTGGGCACTGGAACATATAGTAGAGGTAAATTAGCTCAGATTAGTCAACTCAAGTAGTACTCTTTTGGGACTGTTGAATGCACTTTATTATATTACCTTCGTCACTGGAGTCATAGCGTGTGTTGCGCTGTCTCTTCCTTGTGTCTTGGGAGTTAATCCATTGATGACTGCTGCTCAAACACCTTCGCCAAGGCACTGGCTACTTCATAATGCTCTGTGTGTTCCTCAGCAGAGACAGAGGTTGTCATGGCTCCTCTTGATGTGCTTGTGGAGGTAGATCTGGGAGGTATAGGACAATGGGCACTCAGAGCAGGAGAACACCCAAGTCTTGCACAGCAATGAGAGAGACCATTAAAAAGGATTATCTCACCTGTAGTACAAGTTCAAATATAGAGTGATTATACGTCATTGTAAATGAGAGCTTACTCTCAATTGATTCACGAGGTTAAATAAAGATTGAATGAATATGTAGCTAGTGGGGGGTTACAACCACACAACTGTGGAGAGAGAATGAGACACTTGGTTCCCTCCTCTACTGGTGTTCATGGCCATGGCCACACACCTGGAATACTCCAACCCTGATTTAAAGGCATAAAAGTGGGGAACACATTCTTGAGACGGTTCCTAAAACTGGAGGGAAAAAAAACGGGAAAATGATCTTCCCTCTCCTCATCACTCACTTCTGCATGGGGCTGAGCTCTACCCTGTCAGCAGTGGCAATACATGGGATAGCGGCTCAGCACACAGGAGAACTGCACAGAGAGGAAGGAGGAGAGAGAAAACCAACAACAAAAAAGGCAAGAAGGGTTAATAACTGAGCGAATCTTGCAAGTTTGCACTACAGGGAAGCAATTGCTCAATTTCCCTGATATTGTGGCGTCACTGGCGTCAGTGATGCGTCTTATGAATCTCACATGTCTACCGCTAACATTAACTCAATATCAATATCCCCATTTGTTTATCCTGTCTATGGAAACGTATGTGCATTTGTACTTACGTGTGCCTGCCTATATTGATGATCAGGTGTTTCTCCACCTAAGGGCTGGCCAGACAGAACCATCAGAGACCATTGGGCTGAGCTGAGGAGAGAGCGACATGTTAGAGTGTATGTGTGCATATGTATATGGTGCTCTTCTGTTAATACTCATGAGGGCATTCAACTGAACAAGACTCACAGAGCCTGTGGTGCTGTCCCAGGACTGCCCCTGGCCATGCCTGTCCCCGTCTTAGCGCCTCTTCCTGCCCCGCTCACCTGCTTCTTGCTCAGTTCAAACAAGAACTGGGAGGTTGGCAACTGAGAGCATGGGAGGGGAGAGAGGGAGAGAGAGAGAGAGAAAGTGGGTGGGTGACCCTCTCGTTGGCTGACATGCACACTCCACAGGACCACGTGCCAAAAGCCAAGATGGCTGCTATAACAAATCCTGCTAGCTAGCCTAGCTCCGTTGTTGGGGCTTCTAGTATTCTGTTAACGTTAAAATCGGAAAAATGAATGCCTAAAAACAAACACCTACTAACGGTGTCGTGGGTTAATGCGAAATCAATGAGTAAGCTAATTATCGCATTTTATTCCAAGCGATGAAACAGTACGAACGTGCAGGAGCTCGCGCGAGCCTGCTAGACTTGAGAAGACCACCATTGCCCGTAATTAGGAAACAATGGCCCACGACAACACTTCATAAAAGTTATAGTGTACACAACTGAAATATTCTCACGTTGCCAAGCCAACATTATAATTTAAGCTACAATTACACAAAAGCGAACGTTTTAACAATAATTGCGAGAGAAATTTTACGTAGGCTACTTAGCTAGCCATGTACAGAAAAAGGCTAATCACGTTAGCTGGCTAGCTAGTTAGCTAACATTGGAAAGAGAGCATCTGCATATAGATAATCATTACAAAAGGGTAGCTTGCACATAACGTTGGTGTTTTATCTGGGACGATACCAAAATACATAGTATGTATGTATACATTGAAATTGAAATACTTACAGGATCTGTGTTGTCGCGGGGTAGCGTGTTGGTCTTTCTCAATCATTTCTGTTTCAAACGGAGCGGAAGTTTGGAAGTGTGTCTTCTTCGCTGGGTTTAGTGGCGGATCGCAAACAACTTTAATGTGCATACCGCCACCTACTGGCACAGAGTGTGTAACTTGTTTGTCTAGTTCTTCAATTGTGTCACCTAAGAAAGTAGCCCAATGCCTTGCATTCTACGTTCACTGCTCAGCGTTCATTGCTCACATTTAGGTTGCAAAATTAGGAGTTTATTCATAGGCATATTTTTTATCATTATTTTTATTAGGCCTAGACTGCAAATCTTTAGTGTTAATATTTACTGTAAATGAGAAATTACACACAAAACCGACATGCAGGATTTCTCCTCATTATTACAATTCTGTAACTGTATGACTTCAAAATTTATTTTAAAACCTAAGTAATTTACAAATGTTCTGACCCACTGTGACACATTTCCAATAAAGTCAGATTGGGACTGTGATGTAACCACATTGTCACGTTATTTAATTACATCGTAGTTACGGATTTAAGCAGCAGTGGCGGCTACGTTCCCTTACAGTGTACTTGAGGACGGCTATTTTGGTTATTTTGCGACTGAAAAGGCAAGTGTCAGCTAGGTGTCAGCTAGGTCCGCTGCTGGTGACGTCGCAAAGTTACCACAATTACACCAATGTGTCCCGTCAGTTTTACGTACTGTGTTAGTAGGGTAGTACTTGGATGGGAGACCGCCTGGGAATACCAGGTGCTGTAAGCCTTTTACCGACGCTCACTGCAGAGAGCATAATATCGGAGCAAGTTAAATTGTCAGAACACAAAATCATTCAGTCTATAAGTAGCCTGTCAACCTCCTCACAAGTGGCTTACGGCCATACCACGCTGGTGAACGCCCGCTCTCGTCCGATCTCGGAAGCTAAGCAGCGTCGGGCCTGGTTAGTACTTGGATGGGAGACCGCCTGGGAATACCAGGTGCTGTAAGCCTTTTACCGACGCTCACGGGAGAGAGCATAATATCAGCGCAAGTTAAATTGTCATTACACAAAATCATTCAGTCTATAAGTAGCCTGTCACCCTCCTCACAAGTGGCTTACGGCCATGGTGAACGCCCGCTCTCGTCCGATCTCGGAAGCTAAGCAGCGTCGGGCCTGGTTAGTACTTGGATGGGAGACCGCCTGGGAATACCCAGGAGCATAATATGGGAGCAAGTTAAATTGTCAGAACACAAAATCATTCAGTCTATAAGTAGCCTGTCAACCTCCTCACAAGTGGCTTACGGCCATACCAAGCTGGTGAACGCCCGATCTCGGAAGCTAAGCAGCGTCGGCCCTGGTTAGTACTTGGATGGGAGAACGCCTGGGAATACCAGGTGCTGTAAGCCTTTTACCGACGCTCACGGGAGAGAGAATAACATCAGACCAAGTTAAATTGTCAGAACACAAAATCATTCAGTCTATAAGTAGCCTGTCACCCTCCTCACAAGTGGCTTACGGCCATACCACGCTGGTGAACGCCCGCTCTCGTCCGATCTCGGAAGCTAAGCAGCGTCGGGCCTGGTTAGTACTTGGATGGGAGGCCGCCTGGGAATACCAGGTGCTGTAAGCCTTTTACCGACGCTCACGGGAGAGAGCATAACATCAGACCAAGTTAAATTGTCAGAACACAAAATCATTCAGTCTATAAGTAGCCTGTCACCCTCCTCACAAGTGGCTTACGGCCATACCACGCTGGTGAACGCCCGCTCTCGTCCGATCTCGGAAGCTAAGCAGCGTCGGGCCTGGTTAGTACTTGGATGGGAGGCTGCCTGGGAATACCAGGTGCTGTAAGCCTTTTACCGACGCTCACGGGAGAGAGCATAACATCAGACCAAGTTAAATTGTCAGAACACAAAATCATTCAGTCTATAAGTAGCCTGTCACCCTCCTCACAAGTGGCTTATGGCCATACAACGCTGGTGAACGCCCGCTCTCGTCCGATCTCGGAAGCTAAGCAGCGTCGGGCCTGGTTAGTACTTGGATGGGAGACCGCCTGGGAATACCAGGTGCTGTAAGCCTTTTACCGACGCTCACGGGAGAGAGAATAACATCAGACCAAGTTAAATTGTCAGAACACAAAATCATTCAGTCTATAAGTAGCCTGTCACCCTCCTCACAAGTGGCTTACGGCCATACCACGCTGGTGAACGCCCGCTCTCGTCCGATCTCGGAAGCTAAGTAGCGTCGGGCCTGGTTAGTACTTGGATGGGAGACCGCCTGGGAATACCAGGTGCTGTACGCCTTTTACCATTGCCCGACGCTCACTGCAGAGAGCATAATATCGGCGCAAGTTAAATTGTCAGAACACAAAATCATTCAGTCTATAAGTAGCCTGTCACCCTCCTCACAAGTGGCTTACGGCCATACCACGCTGGTGAACGCCCGCTCTCGTCCGATCTCGGAAGCTAAGCAGCGTCGGGCCTGGTTAGTACTTGGATGGGAGACCGCCTGGGAATACCAGGTGCTGTAAGCCTTTTACCATTGCCCGACGCTCACTGCAGAGAGCATAATATCTGAGCAAGTTAAATTGTCAGAACACAAAATCATTCAGTCTATAAGTAGCCTGTCAACCTCCTCACAAGTGGCTTACGGCCATACCACGCTGGTGAACGCCCGCTCTCGTCCGATCTCGGAAGCTAAGCAGCGTCGGGCCTGGTTAGTACTTGGATGGGAGACCGCCTGGGAATACCAGGTGCTGTAAGCCTTTTACCGACGCTCACAGGAGAGAGCTTTATATCAAAGCAAGTTAAATTGTCAGAACACAAAATCATTCAGTCTATAAGTAGCCTGTCACCCTCCGCACAAGTGGCTTACGGCCATACCACGCTGGTGAACGCCCGCTCTCGTCCGATCTCGGAAGCTAAGCAGCGTCGGGCCTGGTTAGTACTTGGATGGGAGACCCTCTGGGAATACCAGGTGCTGTAAGCCTTTTACCGACGCTCACGGGAGAGAGCATAATATCAGAGCAAGTTAAATTGTCAGAACACAAAATCATTCAGTCTATAAGTAGCCTGTCACCCTCCTGACAAGTGGCTTACGGCCATACCACGCTGGTGAACGCCCGCTCTCGTCCGATCTCGGAAGCTAAGCAGCGTCGGGCCTGGTTAGTACTTGGATGGGAGACTGCCTGGAAATACCAGGTGCTGTAAGCCTTTTACCGACGCTCACGGGAGAGAGCATAACATCAGACCAAGTTAAATTGTCAGAACACAAAATCATTCAGTCTATAAGTAACCTGTCACCCTCCTCACAAGTGGCTTACGGCAATACCACGTTGGTGAACGCCCGCTCTCGTCCTATCTCGGAAGCTAAGCAGCGTCGGGCCTGGTTACCCTACTAACACAGTGGGTTGCAGCAACGTTGCACATAAGTTGTACTTAGGTAAGTTGCAACGTTACCATCAGGCGATGTTGTGACAACGTCCATCTAAGGTCGAAAATAACTTTACCCTCCTAAGTCTAATTAGACTTTTCTGCAACGTTGCAGAAACATTTGCAATATGGGTCCCTGCAACGTCATTAAATAAACGTTGCAGTGACGTTGGATTAAAGTCCTATTAGGCTAGCATTAGGATTGCTATCGGGCTATCCCGTGACGTCACTGCTTGCTGGTTCACAGTTAAAGTAGGCAGGATTCTTTGCCAAACTGCTCCTGTCTTTTTTAATTTTTTTAAATTTTCGCTTATATCCTTCATATTGTACTGTATGTTGAGGTTAATAACGCATCTTAGAAATGTTATTGATTGTATATTTCCCTGTTTGTTATAAATTGAATGCTTTTTCATTAATTAAAAAAAAGTCTAACTTTTCGGTGTCGACCAAGATATCATTTTTCAAAAGACGTGTCGAGAAAACCCATTCATTCTCTCGGCATTATGGAACGCTTCCACTAGGGGGCGATGAGATTACTTTCCCTCCCTATAGATGGGTTCGCCGCCTACGGCACAGCAGAGCGAGCACGCAGCCTCTCGGTAAAAAGGAACGAGCGAACGAGGAACGAACTCGCTAGCTACTCGTTTCATGTAGCTAATTATGCCTCAAAGCTGCTGTGCTGTGAACTGTACAAACAGAACAGGACAAGATGATGGCCTCAGATTCTTCAGCATCCCCTCGAGATGTCCCCCTTTTCAGAGGAACCGTCGAAAGCTGTGGTTTAAAGCCATAAAGAGAACAGATTGGGGACCAACAACACCACAGTGTGGTGCGCACTCAGCTCTGGTAAGTTATACCAGTTACCTCTGGGTTTTTTTCCTCATCAAATTACATTGATTTGACTGTTGGTTTAGCTATTTATTTGTTTACTTACCGGTAATAATTTAAGTAAACAGAAGTAACTCATAACCTGCACGCTAAACTACCCTACTAACACACGCAGGTTGCGCAAACGTTCGACATACGGCCGCTATAGGTGACGATTCGTGTGCGCCGCGTGCGGAAATTACGCGGCCATTTACGGAAACGCGAGATCTGCCGTTTAGTAGACGCTACGTAAGAACGACACGTCATTCCGAAGTTGCGGCCGCGTGCAAAGAACGCACGTGATCACGTGGGCAGGAACCTCCGTCATAAACTCACCTGGCTGACACTAGATTAACAGGTATTTATATGACTTGGTCTGCACGTCTTTTTCGCACGGTGCAAATACGGTGCGGCCGCGTGCAAAAAACGTGGGCAGGAACCTCCGTCATAAACTCACCTGGCTGACACTAGATTTACAGGTATTTATATGACTTGGTCTGCACGTCTTTTTCGCACGGTGCAAATATGGTCACTTACTTACTAAACCCTGACCACTGGCTATATTTAGCATTTGCAGAACCACTGGCTATATTTAGCATTTACCAGTACAAAAACGAATTAATGCTATATGGGGATATAGCAGCAAGCATTATGCTACAAACCAATATAAGACTGAACACCATTAACAGTTTAGAACATTTTATTTCACAAAGTACATTACAAATTAAAAGTATACATATTTACAAGGATAAGGTTTACGGTCTGTCACATTACGCATAGCCAGAAAAGCAAAAAAAAGTATGTACAAGCTCTGGCTAGCAACCCATTATCTGCAAAAGTTCTAAAAACAAAAATTAAACAAAGTGCGCATTCTGTGGCAGGCAGACCGGGAACAGACCGTTGTATCCCTCAAAAAAAAAGAGTTAAAATTTACAAAAAAGGCATCCATCTTGGCAGGCTGGAAAGGCAGGTTTAGGGAGACGGGCTGGGGTCACCCTCATCTGAATCGGTCTGGGCTGAAGAGGTCATCCTCATCTGAATACTCCACTGTGGTCAGGGCTGGAGCTGCAGTCAGGGGCTGGGCTGGGGAGGTCAGCTGGGCTGGAGCAGATGCCTAAGGACATAATTAAATGGCTGTAAAAGCAAGTCGCATACGTTCATTGGAAGCGTGCCATGTCACTGGATACGAGAAAATTAACTGCCTGACATCACATACCTTTTTGCATCGAGCAGGGGCATGTTTCAGCGTCTCCTGCAGCTGGGCAGACACCTCCATCACAGTGGTGCTTGGCTTACAGGCCATAACTGCACCTTTTAACCAAAAATGGAATGGTGTCAATGCACATGGCATGAAGCAAAGACAATGTATTATTTTGCGAAAATATGAACAATCCCTTACGTAATATGACATTGTAGAGGGTCATCTCTTTCAAAGGCTTCTTCCCCCTCTTCCCATGGACGCTGTACACACACCACACTCTGTGTATCGCTACGGCTGACAGCACCCGCCGGACCACATCTGGCAGATCTTTGCCGCCAATTGAACTCAGATATCGTGTCTGCAAAACATAAAGACAATCATTTACTTAAACATTTCCTTACGTCTGAAGGGCTGAAGGGCTTGGGCTCACAGGACCCGGGCGATGAACATCTACTGCCAAGTAGTGAGATGAGCGAATTAGTGAACTGAGTACATGAGTCTTCAGAAAACCCTGAGTTAACCGTCAGTGTGCAAATATGCATAGCCATTTCACCAACATAAACATGCATGCATGTATACCTGCATTGATAACTGGCAGGACAGGCCTTCCGGCTCTGGCACCTGGCATAGCTGGTCTGGCCTGAGTTCTGCCGACCGGCTGCCTGGGCACTGGAACATCTAGTGGAGTAAATAAAATCAGATTAGCTCAGATTAGTCAACTCAAGTAGTACTCTTTTGGGACCGTTGAATGAACTTCACTATATTACCTTCGCCACTGGAGTCAGACCCCCTGCAGACCCGCTTCCTGGTCACTGGAACATCTAGAGGAGTACATTAGCTCTGATTAGTCACTCTTTAGGTTGTAGTTCTCTTTAGGGACTGTTGAATTAACTTAACTATATTACCTTCGTCACTGGAGTCATAGCGTGTGTTGCGATGTCTCTTCCTTGTGTCTTGTTGGTCTTCCATTGACGACTGCCGCTCAAACACCTTCGTCATGGCCCTGGCTATTTCATAAAGCGCTGTGTAGAAAGTACCATAATCAATACATTTCAACCATCTTATTTCCTCTGAATAATTAATAATGATTAACAGTGTACATGAACACAGCTTACGAGTATTGGAGTCCTTAAACACGCGAACTTTGTGGAGTCTCCAGGCAGGATTTTGTTCCACGTTGTTCTTAATGCGTTGGCTGCTTTTGTGTTCCGTCCAGTAACACAAGTTGCCCTGTGAGTGATAACTGTTAGTACCTGCTCCCCTGTACAATCGGAAAACAGCACTCTTATCAGAAACCACATTGGTCGCTTACCTCTTCCCGGAGCCACGACACTGGGACAGCCGCCACAGAACCCTCCTCCAAAAACTCGACAACGCAGTACATTCTGCACAATAAACAAAAAAACGAACTTAGGTTAAACACATAAGCATAAGGACACTATTGGAAAGCAGAGGGGAAGACATGAATAGTTAAACTGGATTTAAAACAATGACCAATTCAGCTATGCAATTCAACAGTAACTTTACGCAAATGGCTACAAAATGGCGACCACTGGATTTAAAACAAGGACCAATTCAACTATACTATTCAACAGTAACTACAAAATGGCGACCACCGGTGCGGGCAACATGAAGCACAAGCCATCTTAGGCGGTACAGGACGCAAATACACTATTGGAAAGCAGAGAGGAAGACATGAATAGTTAAACTGGATTTAAAACAATGACCAATTCAGCTATGCAATTCAACAGTAACTTTACGCAGATGGCTACAAAATGGCCTTCCGGCTCTGGCACCTGGCATAGCTGGTCTGGTCTGAGTTCTGCCGACCGGCTGCCTGGGCACTGGAACATATAGTAGAGGTAAATTAGCTCAGATTAGTCAACTCAAGTAGTACTCTTTTGGGACTGTTGAATGCACTTTATTATATTACCTTTGTCACTGGAGTCATAGCGTGTGTTGCGCTGTCTCTTCCTTGTGTCTTGGGAGTTAATCCATTGATGACTGCTGCTCAAACACCTTCGCCAAGGCACTGGCTACTTCATAATGCTCTGTGTGTTCCTCAGCAGACAGAGGTTGTCATGGCTCCTCTTGATGTGCTTGTGGAGGTAGATCTGGGAGGTATAGGAGAATGGGCACTCAGAGCAGGAGAACACCCAAGTCTTGCACAACTCTAACATCACAGCTAGGAGAGCGAATGAGAGAGACCATTAAAAAGGATTATCTCACCTGTAGTACAAGTTCAAATATAGAGTGATTATACGTCATTGTAAATGAGAGCTTACTCTCAATTGATTCACGAGGTTAAATAAAGATTGAATGAATATGTAGCTAGTGGGGGGTTACAACCACACAACTGTGGAGAGAGAATGAGACACTTGGTTCCCTCCTCTACTGGTGTTCATGGCCATGGCCACACACCTGGAATACTCTAACCCTGATTTAAAGGCATAAAAGTGGGGAACACATTCTTGAGACGGTTCCTAAAACTGGAGGGGAAAAAAACGGGAAAATGATCTTCCCTCTCCTCATCACTCACTTCTGCATGGGGCTGAGCTCTACCCTGTCAGCAGTGGCAATACATGGGATAGCGGCTCAGCACACAGGAGAACTGCACAGAGAGGAAGGAGGAGAGAGAAACCCAACAACAAAAAAGGCAAGAAGGGTTAATAACTGAGAGAATCTTGCAAGTTTGCACTACAGGGAAGCAATTGCTCAATTTCCCTGATATTGTGGCGTCACTGGCGTCAGTGATGCGTCTTATGAATCTCACATGTCTACCGCTAACATTAACTCAATATCAATATTCCCTTTTGTTTATCCCGTCTATGGAAACGTATGTGCATTTGTACTTACGTGTGCCTTTATTGATGATCAGGTGTTTCTCCACCTAAGGGCTGGCCAGACAGAACCATCAGAGACCATTGGGCTGAGCTGAGGAGAGAGCGACATGTTAGAGTGTATGTGTGCATATGTATATGGTGCTCTTCTGTTAATACTCATGAGGGCATTCAACTGAACAAGACTCACAGAGCCTGTGGTGCTGTCCCAGGACTGCCCCTGGCCACGCCTGTCCCCGTCTTAGCGCCTCTATTAGTAGTCCACATCATGAGTACCTATTATGCAAAATTTGGATTTGTATGTGAGTGAAAACGTAGTACACAATTCTTTACCCGTTTGACAGAATGAGCAACCATTTCAACAGTTAAGAGTAACATGAAATCCACCAAGATGGCTGCTGTAACAAAATGAGCCAAGATGGCTGCTATAACAAATCCTGCTAGCTAGCCTAGCTCCGTTGTTGGGGCTTCTAGTGTTCTGTTAACGTTAACTTCGGAAAAATGAATGCCTAAAAACAAACACATACTAACGGTGTTGTGGGTTAATGCGAAATCAATGAGTAAGCTAATTATCGCATTTTATTCCAAGCGATGAAACAGTACGAACGTGCAGGAGCTCGCGCGAGCCTACTAGACTCCACCATGCCCGAAAAAGGCTAATCACGTTAGCTGGCTAGCTAGTTAGCTAACATTGGAAAGAGCATCTGCATATAGATAATCATTACAATAGGGTAGCTTGCACATAACGTTGGTGTTTTATCTGGGACGATACCAAAATACATAGTATGTATGTATACATTGAAATTGAGATACTTACAGGATCTGTGTTGTCGCGGGGTAGCGTGTTCTCCTTCTGTCTCAAACGGGGCGGAAGTTTACCGTTCTTCTTCTCCTTCGCTGGGTTTAGTGGCGGATCGCAAACTTTAATGTGCATACAGCCACCTACTGGCACAGAGTGTGTAACTTGTTTGTCTAGTAGCCCAATGCCTTGCATTCTACGTTCAATGCTCAGCGTTCATTGCTCACATTTAGGTTGCAAAATTAGGACTTTATTCATAGGCATATTTTTTATCATTCTTTTTATTAGGCCTAGACTGCAAATCTTTAGTGTTAATATTAACTGTAAATGAGAAATTACACACAAAACAGACATGCAGGATTTCTCCTCATTATTACAATTCTGTAACTGTATGACTTCTAAATTTATTTTAAAAAGTAATTTACAAATGTTCTGACCCACTGTGACACATTTCCAATAAAGTCAGATTGGGACTGTGATGTAACCACATTGTCACGTTATTTAATTACATCGTAGTTACGGATTTAAGCAGCAGTGGCGGCTACGTTCCCTTACAGTGTACTTGAGGACGGCTATTTTGGTTATTTTGCGACTGAAAAGGCAAGTGTCAGCTAGGTGTCAGCTAGGTCCGCTGCTGGTGACGTCGCAAAGTTACCACAATTACACCAATGTGTCCCGTCAGTTTTACGTACTGTGTTAGTAGGGTAAGTTCAGGAATTGGAAGCCTAATGATAGCTAGCTAACGTTAGCTAATGCTAGCTAGCACGCTACCACGCAATCTAAAATGGCCACTGGACTGAGGGAAATGTGAATATGTGTTTGTTTGACTGTGCTGAATTTGAGACTCACATTGGGAGCTCGCTCGTGTCAGGCTTTCTAAGGCCATCACGAATCTTAGGCTAATTTTACATAGGCAAAGGTGAAGGCAAAGCCAAGATAATGCTTTATATATGTTCCATTTGTCTGGAAAGTGGGAGACTGAGAACGATGCCACCCACGAGGTAAGCGGGTTACCATGGACAATAGCGTTATAGCTCGAAACAAAGATGGAGGCAGCTTTGTTTGCCACATTAGTAGTATCGGTGTGTATTGTTGGAGTTCGAGTCAAAAACAGGCGTTCCTGTTAAAACTGCGAGTAGTAACGCGTGATTCACAGGCCTTATACATTTATTCTGTGCACTGCAGTGGCTAATGCCTAAACTAGCTTCATGTTTCCCACACGATTGATTGATGATTGACCGCCATTGACCGCATCTGTCCTGGGCCGGCAGAGAATCAAAAAAAAAGAATAGAATAGTGGCGTGTCACTAATTACTTATCGGCTGTAATGACTTGTTGAATTGTTGTTTTAGTCGCTTCTTCCCCTCTGCCTACTTTCCCATAGGGTCCTTGTGTGTTTATAAACTTAATATTTTTTTGTTTATTGGGCAGACTATTGCAGTGTGGAGTTTCTGGGGGAGGACACTGTCGGTTGTCCCAGTATCCTGGCTCTCCAAAAAGGATGGGGTAAGAACATGTTTGTGTGTTTGGTGTGCTACTTTTCAATTGTACAGGGAAGCGGCTACTAATGGTTTCACTCACAGTTGCAGATGTGTTCCTGGCCAATGAATGAGTCAGCCAACGGATAAAGAGCTGTGTGGAACCTAACCCTGGCTGGGCGCTCCACAGAGTCCGGGTTTTCCCAAAGTCCACAACTGGTACTGTTTGCATTTTAAGCTATTAAAAAATACTGATGGGGGTGGGGGGAAGATCATGACTCATTATTCTGAGGAAAAAAGGATGGCTGAAATGTATTGATTATGGTACTTTATGCACACAGATCATTACGAAGGTGCCAGGCTCATGGCAAAAGTCTTTGAGCAGCAGTCGTCAATGGACGAGTGCCAAGACGTTCGAAAGAGACGGCGCAACACACGCTATCACTCCAGTGACGAAGGTAATATACTAAAGTGCATTCAACAGTCCCAAAAGAGTAGTACTTTTGAAATCGAGTAATCTGAGCTAATTTACTGATATTCCACTACATATTCCAAGCCCCGGGCAGCCATTGGTCCCCACTATGCAGGCCAAAGACCAGGTGCCAGGTGCCGGAGTTGAAAGGCCTCTGCCAGCGGTCCAGTACAATCCACGTGTGCTGTACAATCCAGGTATGCATGTTTGTGTTGAAATGAAATGTCTATGCCTGCTGCACACTGATAGTTGGACTATTTTTTATTTATTTTGAATACCATTTTACTCATCTTGCAGATTTTCCAAGCTTGTCCCATGTGGGCGAGCGGGGCCCAGGCCCCATGTATAGCACCCCAGCCAGATCATACAGCACCCCAGCCAGACCAGGTAAGAGTGGCATGTACTGCTGTGGTGTCTACCTGTCTTGTCTTTATTTAGTTTCCCTCCAAATGCCAGAAGCCAAAGCCAACACCATAAAGTTTCCTGCTAATCCCTTTAGGTTTTCAGTTAGCTCTGTGATTGGCTTTTTTAGATTGAATACCATTTACTCATCTTGCAGATTTTCCGAGCTCATCCCCTGTGAGCGAAAACCATGCGAGCCCAGGCTTCATGTATAGCACCCCAGCCAGACCAGGTAAGAGTGGCATGTACTGCTGTGGTGTTTTGATGTCTACCAGTTAGGTCTGTGATGCCGTCGCCCAATAAAACGGCTCCAGCACCATTGACTCCATGTACCCCTCTACCTAATCGATGCTGCTCTGCAGATGCTGGTATGGGACTACTTCATGTTGCATGCAGGGATATATTTTGAGTTTCATTTAGTTTTATGTCAATGTACTTATAGCCACATCTGTGTTTATCTAGATTTCCAGAGGTCTGTACATCAGCAGTTCTCAGAGATGCGGGAGCAACTCCGTGAGCTTGCACGGACTGTGAGGGAACTGGCCCAGAGCACGTGGCCTGTGGAGGCTGGAGCCCAGGGAGAAGTGCTGGATGTACTGAACCCTGCCCAAACGGACGAGGAGCTGCAGGTCTGTGAGGCCAGGTTGAAGGACCGGGAACATCAGAGGAAGATGGTGAGTGTCTGCAGGGCGGAACTTTGTCTTATTTTTGCAGTGCAGGTAAGGGTACAGTAAATGACTGTCTTTGTTTTGCAGACACAATACCTAGGTGCCATTGGTGGCAGAGACTTGGCGGACACAGTCCGGCGGGTGCTGTCAGCTGTAGCCACACATGCGGTGTGGAGCGCCTACAGTGTGCACGGGAAGAAGGGGAAGAAGCCACTGAAGAGTATGACACTCTTCAATGTTCTAACACGTAAGAAATGGTTCATATTTTGAATATTTTTTAATACATCGTCTTTGTTCCATGACCGATGTGAATTGAAACCATTACCTTTCTTGATAACTTAAAGGTGCAGTGATGGTCTCCATGCCAAAGGCTATGATGGCGTAGGTGGCCGCCCAGCTGCAGGAGACATTGAAACATGCCCCTGCTAAATGCAGAAGGGTAAGTGATGTCTTTTTTTTTGGTTTCTCCTACCCAGTGACACTGCATGGTTCCAAAGATTGTGTACCACTTTTTTGTGCATGTATGTGCGTTGTGTATTTACGGCCATTTCATTGTGTCTTTAGGTATCTGCAGAAGTCCGCCTGAGCACAGCCCATCCAAGAACAGTCCATCTGAGCACTCCCCAGCATTCTGATGAGGAAGACTTCCCTTCCTAGCTGCCCCCAAGCCCATCTGACGCCCACCCGCAGCCCATCTGAGCACAGCCCCCCCCCCCCCCATCTGAGCACAGCCTGCCTTTTTTTTTTTTTAAATAACTTTTTTTGTAAATAACTTTTTGTATTCTTTTTTTTTAAAATCCTTTTTGTTTTAAAACTTGTTTATCATGTTGCAGGCCAGACATTGTGTACTTTTTTAATAAAATAAATTGTTCTTGACTGAATGGTGTTGTGTCATAACTTTTGTACCATAATTTTGCTTGCTGCATTGACTATGACATTAATAGGCTCCTTGCACAAGCTCCACTACTTCCTGACACTCTACAGGCGTATTTCTTTCCTGTCCTATACTAGTGGATGGAAGTGATTGATCAGGTGTGCTGCACACCGGATTCATCGCTATTGCTATCCAATAGTATAGGACGGTAAAGAAATATGCCTGTAGAGTTTCAGGAAGTAGTGGAGCTTGTGCAAGGAGCTGATTTGTTTTGTAATGCAAATTATAAATGTAGCCAACGGAAGTGTAGACCACGTTGCAGCAACGTAACAAAGTAATATATAAACGTGTATACAACGTTGCAGCAATATACATCGAAATCATCGCGGAAATCACAACGTTGTGTACACATTGCAGGCACGTTGCAGACACGTTGGACCTGCACGTTGCAGCAACTTGTGTGCAGATACCGCGTTTGCATTGCATGCACGTTTAACTTGACGTTGAGTGGACCATACAAAAGTCTAAATTGCACGTTTCTGCAACATTGCTGCAACCTGATTGTGTTAGTAGGGTAGTACTTGGATGGGAGACCGCCTGGAAATACCTGGTGCTGTAAGCCTTTTACCATTGCCCGACGCTCACTTCAGAGAGCATAATATCGGAGCAAGTTAAATTGTCAGAACACAAAATCATTCAGTCTATAAGTAGCCTGTCACCCTCTTCACAAGTGGCTTACGGCCATACAACGCTGGTGAACGCCCGCTCTCGTCCAATCTCGGAAGCTAAGCAGCGTCGGGCCTGGTTAGTACTTGGATGGGAGAATGCCTGGGAATACCAGGTGCTGTAAGCCTTTTACCGACGCTCACGGAAGAGAGCATAACATCAGACCAAGTTAAATTGTCAGAACACAAAATCATTCAGTCTATAAGTAGCCTGTCACCCTCCTCTCAAGTGGCTTACGGCCATACCACGCTGGTGAACGCCTGCTCTCGTCCGATCTCGGAAGCTAAGCAGCGTCGGGCCTGGTTAGTACTTGGATGGGAGACCGCCTGGGAATACCAGGTGCTGTAAGCCTTTTACCGACGCTCACGGGAGAGAGCATAATATCAGAGCAAGTTAAATTGTCAGAACACAAAATCATTCAGTCTATAAGTAGCCTGTCACCCTCCTCACAAGTGGCTTACGGCCATACCACGTTGGTTGAACGCCCGCTCTCGTCAGATTTCGGAAGCTAAGCAGCGTCGGGCCTGGTTAGTATTTGGATGGGAGACCGCCTGGGAATACCAGGTGCTGTAAGCCTTTTACCATTGCCCGACCCTCACTGCAGAGAGCATAATATCGGAGCAAGTTAAATTGTCAGAACACAAAATCATTCAGTCTATAACCCTACTAACACAGTACGTAAAACTGACGGGACACATTGGTGTAATTGTGGTAACTTTGCGACGTCACCAGCAGCGGACCTAGCTGACACCTAGCTGACACTTGCCTTTTCAGTCGCAAAATAACCAAAATAGCCGTCCTCAAGTACACTGTAAGGGAACGTAGCCGCCACTGCTGCTTAAATCCGTAACTACGATGTAATTAAATAACGTGACAATGTGGTTACATCACAGTCCCAATCTGACTTTATTGGAAATGTGTCACAGTGGGTCAGAACATTTGTAAATTACTATGGTTTAGGTTTTAAAATAAATTTTGAAGTCATACAGTTACAGAATTGTGAGGAGAAATCCTGCATGTCTGTTTTGTGTGTAATTTCTCATTTACAGTTAATATTAACACTAAAGATTTGCAGTCTAGGCCTAATAAAAATAATGATAAAAAATATGCCTATGAATAAAGTCCTAATTTTGCAACCTAAATGTGAGCATTGAACGCTGAGCAGTGAACGTAGAATGCAAGGCATTGGGCTACTTTCTTAGGTGACACAATTGAAGAACTAGACAAACAAGTTACACACTCTGGTACAGTAGGTGGCGATATGCACATTAAAGTTGTTTGCGATCCGCCACTAAACCCAGCGAAGAAGAAGAAGAACGAGGAGGGGTTAAACTTCCGCCCCGTTTGAAACAGAAGCGATTGAGAAAGACCAACACGCTCTTTGTCTCCGCGACAACACAGATCCTGTAAGTATCTCAATTTCAATGTATACATTAGTATGTATACATACATACTATGTATTTTGGTATCGTCCCAGATAAAACACCAACGTTATGTGCAAGCTACCCTTTTGTAATGATTATCTATATGCAGATGCTCTCTTTCCAATGTTAGCTAACTAGCTAGCCAGCTAACGTGATTAGCCTTTTTCGGGCAATTGTGGAGTCTTCTCGAGTCTAGCAGGCTCGCGCGAGCTCCTGCACGTTCGTACTGTTTCATCGCTTGGAATAAAATGCGATAATTAGCTTACTCATTGATTTCGCATTAACCCACGACACCGTTAGTAGGTGTTTGTTTTTAGGCATTCATTTTTCCGAAGTTAACGTTAACAGAATACTAGAAGCCCCAACAACGGAGCTAGGCTAGCTAGCAGGATTTGTTATAGCAGCCATCTTGGCTCATTTGGTTACAGCAGCCATCTTGGTGGATTTCATGTTACTCTTAACTGTTGAAATGGTTGCTCATTCTGTCAAACGAGTAAATAATTGGTCTCTGATGGTTCTGTCTGGCCAGCCCTTAGGTGGAGAAACACCTGATCATCAATATAGGCAGGCACACGTAAGTACAAATGCACATACGTTTCCATAGATGGGATAAACAAATGGGGATATTGATATTGAGTTAATGTTAGCGGTAGACATGTGAGATTCATAAGACGCATCACTGACGCCAGTGACGCCACAATATCAGGGAAATTGAGCAATTGCTTCCCTGTAGTGCAAACTTGCAAGATTCGCTCAGTTATTAACCCTTCTTGCCTTTTTTGTTGTTGGTTTTCTCTCTCCTCCTTCCTCTCTGTGCAGTTCTCCTGTGTGCTGAGCCGCTATCCCATGTATTGCCACTGCTGACAGGGTAGAGCTCAGCCCCATGCAGAAGTGAGTGATGAGGAGAGGGAAGATCATTTCCCCGTTTTTTTTCCCTCCAGTTATAGGAACCGTCTCAAGAATGTGTTCCCCACTTTTATGCCTTTAAATCAGGGTTGGAGTATTCCAGGTGTGTGGCCATGGCCATGAACACCAGTAGAGGAGGGAACCAAGTGTCTCATTCTCTCTCCACAGTTGTGTGGTTGTAACCCCCCACTAGCTACATATTCATTCAATCTTTATTTAACCTCGTGAATCAATTGAGAGTAAGCTCTCATTTACAATGACGTATAATCACTCTATATTTGAACTTGTACTACAGGTGAGATAATTTTAATGGTCTCTCTCATTCGCTCTCCTAGCTGTGATGTTAGAGTTGTGCAAGACTTGGGTGTTCTCCTGCTCTGAGTGCCCATTCTCCTATACCTCCCAGATCTACCTCCACAAGCACATCAAGAGGAGCCATGACAACCTCTGTCTCTGCTGAGGAACACACAGAGCATTATGAAGTAGCCAGTGCCTTGGCGAAGGTGTTTGAGCAGCAGTCATCAATGGATTAACTCCCAAGACACAAGGAAGAGACAGCGCAACACACGCTATGACTCCAGTGACGAAGGTAATATAATAAAGTGCATTCAACAGTCCCAAAAGAGTACTACTTGAGTTGACTAATCTGAGCTAATTTACATCAGCGATTAGCACCCCGGCCAGACCAGGTCAGGGTCTGACATGTCTCATGTCGAGTTGATTCTTCCCCTTATGCCAGAATCACTACGCCGCCAGCACCATAGTTTCCTGCTCATCCCTTTATCCTCTGGTTTTCAGGTAATTCTCTGATGCCATCGCCTGTGAGACCAACAGCTCCAGCAGTGTTGCCATCAAGCTCTGCAGATGCTGGTATGCTGAATTTTGTGAACTACTTCATGCTGCATGTAGGGATATACTTTGAGCTGAATATCCATTATGGGACCGTACAATTACTTATAGCCACATCTGTGTTTAATATCCAGACTTCCAGAGGATGATGTGTCAGCAGTTCTCCAGCGTCATGCAGAGTCTGAGGGAGATGGCACAGACAATGATGAGGCTGGAGCAGAGACTGTCCGGCGAGTCTGCAGACAGCTATCGGGGAGCAGTACTGGATGACCTGCACCCTGCTTAAACGGAGGAGGAGCTGCTGGTCTTGGAGGAGCAGCTGAAGGACAAGGATCATCAAAGGAAGATGGTGAGTAACTTCAGGGCAGAACTTTGTTCCTTATTTTTGCAGGGAAGTGTTAAGGAAATGTAAAAGTAAATGATTGTCTTTATGTTTTGCAGACACGATATCTGAGTTCCATTGGCGGCAAAGATCTGCCAGATGTGGTCCGGCGGGTGCTGTCAGCCATTGCCATACACAGAGTGTGGTGTGTCTACAGCGTCCATGGGAAGAGGGGGAAGAAGCCTCTGAAGAATATGACCCTCTACAATGTCATATTACGTAAGGGATTGTTCATATTTTCGCAAAATAATACATTGTCTTTGCTTCATGCCATGTGCATTGAAACCATTCCCTTTTTGGTTAAAAGGTGCAGTTATGGCCTGTAAGCCAAGCACCACTGTGACGGAGGTGTCTGCCCAGCTGCAGGAGATGCTGATACATGCCCCTGCTCGATTCAAAAAGGTATGTGATGTCAGGCAGTTAATTTTCTCGTATCCAGTGACATGGCACGCTTCCAATGAACGTATGCGACTTGCTTTTACAGCCATTTCATTATGTCCTTAGGCATCTGCTCCAGCCCAGCTGACCTCCCCAGCCCAGCCCCTGACCGCAGCTCCAGCCCTGACCACAGTGGAGTATTCAGATGAGGATGACCTCTTCTGCCCAGACCCTCGATTCAGATGTGGGTGACCCCCAGCCCGTCTCCCTAAACCTGCCTTTCCAGCCTGCCAGGATGGATGCCTTTTTTGTAAATAGTTTTTGTAAATTTTAACCTTTTTTTTGTGGGATACAACGGTCTGTTCCTGGTCTGCCTGCCACAGAATGCGCACTGTTTCATTTTTGTTTTTAGAACTTTTGCAATTGTCAGATAATGGGTTGCTAGCCAGAGCTTGGCCTGCAAGAAGACCTTGAGCTGAAAAGTGGAAATCTGGAAAAGATGCAGCTAGACGGCTGACACTTAGTACACTTGTTACACTATATAATGACATAACTGTCCTGCAATGCCAGCCCAGTCACCCTTACCATCTCGGAAAAAAGGCTGATTTTAGTGTACAGTCCATACTAGGGTTAGGGTTAGCAGATTCTGTTCCTTTTGTAGTAGAACAAATCCGAAGACATCGTTGGAAAGGTCGGAGCGTATACAATAGACTCTGTTGATTTGATGATCCTCAGATGACCCTAAGCTCCTGAGCTGACCTTTGAACCCTGACTAGAGGTCAACTTCAAATTTAGGGCTTTGTCCATAGTATAAACACTAACCACTTACATATGTTAAATCTAATGGTGCAATTAATATACGATGACATTCTTAACTAAAACAAGTTTGTAACTTAAGAGACATTGTAATTTATATTAATGAACTACATTACCCGAAAACATTCTCAATTCTGAGCTAATGAGGCATGGAAACATGGCGCCGAGAATTGTAGTTCATGGAAGTGGAAAATTGGAGTTAGGGTTAGGGTTAGGAACTCAGTGAAGGAATCGTTTGACTTGTAATTTCTAAGTTCATATGGTGCATAACTGTTCAAAGAATATGAGACAGGCACACATTTAACATCAAGTGATGTTAAAACCATAAAACTAGCAAAAATATATGAACGTTTCTTGACACTACCCTAACCAATCGTCTGTCATTCACGTGGGGTCCACGAACAATCCCGCGAACAATCTCAGCCAATCAGTAGGGCGTGTTTGATCCATCAGGGATGTCATGCATCATTCACGGTAAGCCATGTTTTTGCACACAATTTCTTTATTTTTCATCAATGATGACATAGCTTCTCATTGTAATATTGTTCCATATGTTTTCTAAGTTAACTTGTTGTTGGTATACAAATATGACGGTTTTAAATCACCCCTTCTACATGCCTGTGCTATACCTAGCTATTGCTAGCTAGCCGGGACAACGTCATATTGATATTAGCAGTAGCAAGGCAAGGCAGCGAATACTGTATGAGTTGACGTTACTGTCATCAAGAAAAAGTCAAGGAGAATGAGACAACTGCATCCGCCTCCTGTAGTCACATTGAGTGGGTTATATATTTAATCCCTGGTTGTTTGTATACATGTATTGTATGTTAAGTTAATTTTTATTCCATTCTGGTGATCAACTTTTCTTTGGGCTGTGTTCTGCATTATTTTCTTCTGCAGCTCCAAGTGAAGCCTGTGTCCTTGTGCAACTGAGG
Source organism: Borostomias antarcticus (assembly GCF_949987555.1). NCBI lineage: Eukaryota > Metazoa > Chordata > Actinopteri > Stomiiformes > Stomiidae > Borostomias > Borostomias antarcticus. The sequence continues at coordinate 8,630,217 of NC_140237.1, forward strand.
AGGTACCGATAGTGACCACTGACCAACGAGGAACACTTGCTTGGTAAGATGATGACTTATTGTAATGAAGCAAATTACAGCATGAAATGACAGGAGTGTAGTCCTTACAGTGTAGAACCACTAACAAGTCTTTATTGGGTACATGTCTATTTTATAATGTCCCTCTTTCAGACAGTGAGATGCTGAAACTGCAAGAGATTCTGGCATCAACTGTTGCAGCTACAGATGAACAGCCTTCAACGTCATCATCATGGGCCTCATGCCAATCTGCAGCCCAGGTCGAGACAGCAATGTACCTATCTGAAAGGGCTGGCTGACAGCACCAGCTCATCTCACAAGTGTCCTCTGGAGAAAACCATGGTAAGACAACACAATGGACAACACAATGGAGTTGCCATGTCTTAATGAATTGCAATCCTGGGATGGCAGAACAGTATGGCACCTATCTAGCTTGGGTCTTGTTATAAAATGAAGAATTAATGGATTTCTAACTGTCACATGCCTCCTTTTCATGTTATTTCCCATTCTAGGCAGTCCAACCGAAGGGGGGCATGGTGGGTTCCTGTGTCTTCTTCGGAAAAGGCTTTCAGATGTGGACACTCACACACACACACTCACAGACTCATACAAGTATGGCACAAACTTGCATGTGACATCCATGCACACAAATGTCACCAGCTGCCTAGATGCTACCTCATGCATGAGGAGCAATGGATGCTAAGCAATGCTAATCATGTCAGACTAATTGCCTCTGAATTAAAACTGCTCAAACAGTAAGTACTTAAAGTAGGACAACATTCATTGAAATAAACTATTGTCACTTGGACAACAAGATTATTCTTGTCTTCTACTGTATATGTAATCCCTTCATGGTTGTCAACTAGCAGTGATGAAGAACTACTGTTGATTTAACTAGCAGTGATGAAGAACTACTGTTGATTTAACTAGCAGTGATGAAGAACTACTGTTGATTTAACTTAGCTCTTCTGCTTATTTAACTCTTTGTGCCAACATTAGCCAACATGTCAGTCTATTACCATCATTAGGGTGGCACGGAGATACAGTTTAATTTACAATTGTGATTTATTTGTTGATTCAATTCAATAAATAATATTGTTAAAAACTTAATAAAAATAAAGTTAAAAAATCTGGAGGTTGGTCAGGCAGTGGAGTGGGAGGGGGGGGGGGGGTCACACAGAGGGTCCACACAGGGAGGTGAGACGGTTCTGCAGTAGACGGACGCTCTGAATAGCCGTCTCATCCAGCTGTCCCAGGTCCACCGCGTCCATCTGACTGGCCAGCAGCTGGAGGCTCTCTCAGGGGATCCTCACTGCAGGGGTTTTTGGTAGCCTAGGGTCAAAGCGTGGGGCAATGAGGGGGATGGGGCCCATCAGGGAAGAGTCCCACATGTTCCTGAGAGGAGTGACACTCAGAAGTGACAGTTGCCTCGGGACGCTGGCAGCAATGTGAGTATGTCCACGGCTTTCAGGTACTCAGGTGGGGGTATCTCCCCGGACTTAATATAAAATAAAAAAAATAAAAAAGTAAGCTGATGGACTGCATCCAAGTGGCCCCTAGTTTTGTTGACAGAAAACAAAATAAAAAAATGTAATTAAAGATGAAGTATGGGATGAATTAAGTAGTTAGATATCTCCTTTTAAAAAAATATGACCATACCTTTTCCATTGTCATGCAGTTACACATTCTCATCATCGGAACTGCTCTCTGAACTACTCTCATACACCCCTCCATCATCATCATCATCATCATCATCAAGCTCCATCGGTGGTTCTGCATGCGCCCTAGGAGTCTGGAAGATGTGGAGGTATGCCTCTCTGACACCCTTTAACTGCATCTGCAGTGTGTTAAGCTTCCGACTCAGTACACAGTGCAGACCTGAGTCGGAGCCTTTAGGACACACACAACACAGGGTCAGTCATGCATTTCTCCATGCTTTTCACATGACAGTTTAAGTAAAATCACCTCCATAACATAGCCAAACTTAGAGGCTTTATGCATAAGGAGGATTTAAAAGAACTAATTATTTTGTATCCGCAAGGCTTGAGTACTGTCATAGCTGTCTGACATGCCTGTATACAACTGATTCAAACTGCAGCCACCAAAGAACCCAAGGAAAACACATCAACAGCGTTCTTAAGTCCTTACACTGGCTCAGTCACGTGATTGATTTTAAAGTATTGATAGTATTTTGTTGTTGTTTTTAAATTATTCAATAGAATATGGCCAAAATAAAGCAATTCCAGAAATAAAGCAAGAATGAGTTGAAGTAACCTCTCTACTGTTCCTACCTTCCTCCACAATGGCACTCTGCAGAGTCAACTCCGTTTGCCTGAGGGACTTCCAGTGCTGCCTCATCTCTTTCAGGAGAATCACTTCCTCTTCCTCAAGCCTTCTTACAGCCATCACCTTGTCAAAGATGCCCTTTTTGGTGAGGATGCCAACTGTGCCTGATATCAAATAAACACAGGTCACATATTGCATTTTATTATATGACCTTAGCTGGCAGCACACTAAAAAACGGAAGAGAAAGCTCAAATATAAGCAAATGAACAACATACCATCACCAGGTAGCTGCCAGGGGAAAACATAATTGTCTTTGAAGACATCCACTGGTCCAACTCTGTCTGCTGCTTCCACCATGGCATCATGTTCCGTCAGCAATGTAGACAGTTTCATTTTAGCCTCTCTAATTCGTCGCCGAACTGTCTTTCGCCGTTTGCAGGTGTCTTGGGGAAAAATATGCATCCCCCCACCCAGGCACAGAGAGAAAGAGAAAAAGAACAATAAAAAGCAGGAAGACCCCAACAATAAAAAATGGTAACACTTTCTATGAAGCCCACGTTTGTAATGCATTATAAGAATACTCAGAATCTTTTACAAAAATTACCTGTTTTCTTGTAAAGGCGTTGGGTTTGCTGCTTGACAGACACATGAAGGTGCTCGATCTTCATCTGCAAATCTAGCAAGGAGCCTGTACCCTTTGATCCTTGAAGAAATAAAATGTAGACTGTGTGTAACGGAGTTGAAGTTCCTTGAGGTTTATAGTAAATCCTGCGTCATTGGGTTGTGACTTTTATTTTGAAAACCTCTATATAAGTGTGGCATCGTTGTCGTCCTGCAGCAGAAGGGACAATAGCTGCTGCAGGTAGGTTGGGCAAACAAAAGGGTCCGCATAAAAAAGTTACAAAAAGACATAATAACTTTGGATTTCACGTCACTTAAATGTCCGTTTTGTATGACACATAAGCCAACCTATGAATCACATTATTGTGATATTTGACACTCTGATGTAACGTTTATTTGATTAGCGATTCCTGTTTGACGTAGTAGGCTACGGTTGCATTGGATGGATGAAAAGCTAATGTTGAATATATTTTGTCTAGGCGGACCAGAGATTCATGCTCATGTTCACTGTGTTTCATGACCCATTGTGCAGGTAATCTATTATATGTAATCTATTATATGTCGGTTGAATGTTTTGTGCACTTTATAAAACTCCATTCGTGGCGTAGCTAGCATCCGCGATCTAGAGCATGGCTAGCCAGTAATGTCATGTTGCATTCCACATGTAGTACCTTTTTCCGCCACACGAGTGTGTGAGTGCTGTTCTGTAGGATAAATATTGAAAATGGATGAAGTATTGTTCTGAGTTATATGCTGTGTCTGATTTATATAGTATTTGAATACTTTTGACATGTCATTGATTTTACGTTGTATGTTGTAGTGCATAGAATGGATGGATGAATGAATGATAGATCATGATAGAATATTAAAATATTATACAACAGAGCAGAAGGGACAATAGCTGCTGCAGGCGGACCAGAGATTCATGCTCATGTTCACTGTGTTTCATGACCCATTGTGCAGGACCCATTGTGCAGGCAATAAATACTGCTTCATCCACCATCCTGAGAGTGTCCCAATCCCTCCAGTACAGCAAAACACAACGCAGGTTACAGTGGTGCCGTGATCCCGTGTTCTACAAATTGGTCGCTGACCAACAACTCCTCGGACCGGTGGGCCTGTCGTCATCCTACAGCTTGTCACCAGCTGAGCACACCTATGGGTTATTGTGGGTTATGATAGCCGCAGCATGTGAATAACTGGTCGATTGCAAATTGATGTCAATTGTAGTGTACTACTGTGTATAGGCATTTTTCTGCTTATTTTATTTTCTTTCTATCTCTTGGATTGCCATGGCTGGCTCACAGTTTACTGGAGCCCAGTGCTTTCAAACCCCGGTTAGTGGTGGTCGGGGTAGAGGGGTGTTAGGGGTGCCCATCCCTTTCCTAGGGTTTGATTCATCGGTGGTTAGTGCTGTGGGGATGGCAGCGAATACTTCCCATCCTCTAGTTGGTGACTCACACACTGCTCACGCACAGCGGGATAGTCCCTCCATTCACCAGCCACCCTGTACGTCCACTCCTTTCAACACTCAGGACATTATAGGTCAGATGGGTGACATTATACAAAACATAGGTCAGCAGCTGGCGGACAGCATTCTCACACACTTGAATAAGCCTAGTCCAGTAGCACCGTTATCTGCTCCTAGTGTACACGGTGGTAGCCACACTCCAGTTCAGGACTCTGTTTCAAGCTCATCATCTCAGCTTCATGTAGTGAGTCAGAGAAAAGTGAAAGATCCTCCTACTTTCAGAGGTGACAATTCAGATTCTGTTACGCTTGAAGAATGGATTGAGCTCATGCAAACGTTCATAAAGAGGGGAGGCCTATCTACTGAGGAGCAAGGAGAGGAGATCCTCATTCATTTAAGGGGCAAGGCCAAGGATGTTGTCAAGGTGGCTGTGAAATCTAGTGGTGTTGACATCAGACGTAGCCCAGATTCCATGTACAGCCTTTTGAGGAAGCATTTCAGTTGTAAGCAGTTTTCACCTCTGCCACTGCAAGACTTCTACACGACCCTCCCTGAGCCACAGGAGGACCCCTATGACTACTGGCTTCGCCTAAACCGTGCTGCTGATGTCGCTGCTGAGTGTCTCAAGGAACAGGGTAAGCAGCAAGATAGCTTGTCCGTTGAGGTTGAACGCATGTTCATAAGGAACTGTCCAAATTCAGATTTAGCTCTCACTTTCCGTTCTAAGACCATTGATAAGTGGTCAGCTTCAGAGGTACAAGAAGTTTTGAATGAATACCACTCAGAGAAATGTATCAGAGCAGTGTCGACAAAGAAAGAAAGGGCTGTCATGGAGAAGACCGTGGCTGTGAATAGGATAGAGGTGAGCAGTCCAGCACCTCCACGTAATGTACAGTCTCCACCACAGTCCACGTCTACTGATCACTCTGCTATGGAGAGAATGATTGAAATGCTGGAGAAGGTTCTCAGGAATAGTGCCCAGTCCAGACCAGCGAGTAGGACAAGTGGCCTACCCCGCATTAAGGGTCTTGGTGACACACCATGTCTAGTCTGCAAAGACTCCTCTCATTCTGCCTTGTCACACTGTAAAGATAACAGACTGTGTTTCCAATGCTTTTCACCGGATCACACAAGGAACAGATGTCCTCAAGGAGGGAGGAGTGCAGCACCCGCTGGCCAGGCGTCAAACTGACTGATCTGCGTGTAGAGGAGGACCACGTAGATCTGGAGAGTGAGCCTCCCACCTCTATCTTTCAGGCTTTTTCAGATTATGACTCTTTAAGTCAGTTGTACAGTAGCGATATTTCTTCAGAGAAAACAGTCATTTTTCAGAATTTGCAGACAGTTCCAAGGTCTGATAGTTTGTTTCACGCATCAGTTTCAAGTGTGAATGGTCTCTCTTTTAAAGCTCTCATTGATAGTGGATCCATGGCATGTACTCTTAGTGAGTCTGCTGAAACCATGTTGTTAGATTGTATTCCAGACATTGCAAAGCAGTCGGCTCAAGATATTGTGATTGTTGGCTGTGGAGGCCATCGTGTCACTCCAACGGCGGTCTATGACCTCCAAATCACTGTGTACGGCTGTTCAATGACTGTCCCCACATTAGTTGTGCCAGGCCAGACTGAGGAGATGATCCTGGGCACCAACGTCATCAAAAGGCTTTTGACGCAGCTGAGAGAGACGAGCGGTTACTGGAGACTTATGTCCATGCCCAGCCATAACCAGAGTGATGAATGCTCTGAGTTTTTGTCCCTTTTCTCCAACACTGAGAGGTGGAGAGGCGAGTCTGTGCCAGACAGAGTAGGCACAGTGAAGCTCCAGAGAAGTGTGACGTTAGAGCCGCAAACAGAGCACCTGGTCTGGGGGAAGTTGCCTGTGTCCTCGGTTCTGTCTGTGGGCAGCACAGTCATCGTTGAGCCGACTAAGTCTAGATCAAGACCAACACAGATAATGGTTGGCAGAGTGATCACACCACTTTGGGGAGATGGTTCTATCCCACTGAAAGTCATAAATCCAACCAACCACAGAGTCGTGTTGAAAAGAAATGCTAAAATAGCTGACGTGTCACCTTGTATTGCTGTGGATGACCTGCCGCTGCCAGAACAGATCAAATCTAATGTCCAGTGTACTGACAGCAGCCCCTCTTCATCACCTAGATCAAGTGAGGAGATGAAACATGCCCTGAGTAGTCTGAACCTTACTGATATTGACCTGGAGTCTTGTGAGGTGTCAGCGCACTGGAAAGACAAGCTTCTACAGAGCATCGAGAAATATGAGTCAATATTCTCGAGGGACAAAATGGACTGTGGAGAAGCCAAAGATTTTGTCCATCGCATTCATCTGACGGATGACAGACCCTTTCGTCTGCCGTACAGGCGTATACCACCAAGCCAGTATGCTAAACTGAGGACCGCTCTGAATGAGATGGAGGAGAAAGGAATCATTCGCAAGTCACACAGCGATTATGCATCTCCTCTTGTGCTGGTCTGGAAGAAGAATGGCGACTTAAGGATCTGTACAGACTTCAGATGGCTGAATGCTCGGACTGTCAGAGATGCCTACCCATTGCCGCACCAGTCTGATGTGTTAGCCGCTCTGGTTGGGAACGCCTTCTTCTCCACCATGGATTTGACGTCAGGCTACTACAACGTGCCTCTACAGGAAGAGCATAAGAGATACACTGCTTTCTCTTCTCCATTTGGCTTGCATGAGTACAACAGACTCCCCCAGGGTCTCTCCAACAGTCCAGCCACATTCATGAGAACAATGATGTCCATCTTTGGAGATGAGAATTTCAGCAGTGTCTTGTGCTACCTGGATGATCTGATGGTGTTTGCCCCAACCGAGTCTGTGGCCCTTCAACGCCTTGAGATGGTCTTCTCCCGTCTGTCCAGTCACAATTTGAAGCTGGCCCCGAAGAAATGCTTCTTCTTAAGACGATCCGTCAAGTTCCTTGGCCACATTGTCTGTGAAGACGGCATCAAGACGGATCCAGGCAAAGTCGAGGCTATCAGCAAAGTCCAGAGAGTTGACCTAATGGAGGCTGACGGGCAGACACCGTGTCCAAAGAAGATCAGGTCTTTCCTCGGTATGGTGCTTTATTACCAGCACTTTATTGAGGGATGCTCTGTAAAGGCCAAGCCACTCTTCAAGTTGACAGCAGGCTCCAGCAAGCAGTCTCGTGGGAGGAAAGGGAGAAAGCCGAAGAACAAGCTGAGCATCACAAAGCTCACTCCTGCTGACTGGACACCTGCATGTCAGACGGCTTTTGAGGCTCTAAAGTCAGATCTGCTGCACAGTGTGACTTTGGCTCACCCACTTTTTGACCAGCCTTTCATTCTGGCTGTAGATGCGTCTTTTGATGGAGTCGGGGCAGTTCTATCGCAAGTCCCTCCTGGTGAAGAGAAAGCGAGACCAGTAGCCTTTGCCAGCAGGACGCTGTCCCGGTCGCAGATGAACTACCCTGCTCACAGACTGGATTTTTTTGCATTGAAGTGGGCTGTCTGTGAAAAGTTCAGTCATTGGCTAAAGGGACGTCACTTCACAGCATGGACTGACAACAACCCTTTGACATACATTTTGACAAAACCCAGACTGGATGCCTGTGAGCAGCGGTGGGTGGCTAAACTCGCATCATACAGCTTTGACCTAAAGTATGTCCCAGGCCCCAGGAATGTTGTTGCTGATGCTTTGAGCAGAGAACCATTCGTCCAGTCTTGCATAAGCCACCGCCTCGTCACAGAGCCATATCTGTCGCTCTTGAAGAAGGTCAGTGGTGTTGTGGATGACACTGTCCAACATGCCTTTAAGTACACTACCAATCATCAGATGGTTCTGAGATCAGGCAAAGATCCACACAACACATCCACTAACGAAGCCTCGGACACTGGTTCGGTCGCAGCGCCAGATATATCTGCTGTTCTGGATGCTCATTCTACTGGTGGCCTGAGTGAAGTCATGGGGGCGTGTCCAGCTGTTCCTCAACTGCAGCAGGCTGACTCCCCCATTCCCCACAGTACTCTCATAGACCAGCAAGGGCGGGATGACACGATCTGCCGAGTCCTCTACTACATCGAGAGACGACGAAAGCCATCTAAGAATGAAAGAGCAAATGAGCCCTCCAGTGTGCGTCAGCTCCTGAAACACTGGGACAAGTTGGTTATCCACGATGGTTTGCTGTGCAAGGCGAGGAGAGACCAAAAAATGAACAGACAACTTTTTCTCTTTGTAGTGCCCAACTCTCTCAAGGCTCAAGTGCTCAATGGGATTCATGATGCAGCTGGTCACCAAGGGAAGAGCCGAACGCTATCTCTGGCGAGACAAAGATTCTTCTGGTTCGGCATGAAAAGAGACATCGATGATCATGTGAGGAACTGTCATCGCTGTGTTGTCGGGAAGACGCCAGAACCCAATGCTTGTGCTCCTCTCGAGAGCATCCGCACTTCAGAGCCGATGGAGCTGGTCTGCATTGACTTTTGGTCTGCAGAGGTCAGTGATGGGAAGTCCATGGATGTGCTGGTTGTGACGGACCATTTTTCCAAGATGGCTCACGCATTCCCATGCAAGAATCAATCTGCCAAGCAAGTGGCTCGAAGACTCTGGAACGACTTCTTTCTCATCTACGGCTTTCCCAAGAGAATTCATTCTGATCAAGGGGCGAATTTCGAGAGCAAGCTGATCAAGGAGCTGTTGACTATTTCAGGCGTCGAGAAGTCTCACACAACGGCGTACCACCCCATGAGCAATGGCGTTGCTGAAAGGTTCAACAGGACTCTCGGATCCATGATTAGAACGTTGCCTCCCAAGTCCAAAGCCAGATGGCCCCAGATGTTACAGCTGCTCACTTTCTGCTACAATTGCACAGAGCACGAGACTACAGGCTTTGCGCCTTTCTATCTCATGTTTGGCAGAGTTCCTCGTCTCCCGGTTGACATCCTCTTCCAACATGGACTTTCTGATGCCGTAGTGGTGGATCACAATGAGTTTGTGTCACGCCTGAAGAAAGATCTGCGTGAGGCTGTGCAGATTGCACGAAAGCATGGTCAGAAAGAGCAGGCTCGGCACACCAAGCTCTACAACAGGAAGATCAAGGGTTCACCACTTGCCATCGGTGACAGAGTGCTCGTTGCGAACAGAGGTGAGCGAGGAAAAAGGAAGGTAGCTGACAAATGGGAGTCTACTCTGTACGAAGTTGTGGCTGTGAAACCAGATATCCATGTCTACAGGATCAAAGACATCAACTCAGACAAACTGAAGGTGGTCCACCGAAATCTACTGCTTCCTGTGAACTTCTTACCGATTGACGATGGCCAAGAAACCCACACCAGTGGCAATGGGGAGGTGGTTCCTGAAGTCAATCCTGCAGAAGTGGATGGCAGTGATGAGATAGTCCCCGTAGTTGACCCTCCCGACGAGCTGGATGGCAGTGACGAGACGGTCCCCGAAGTCAACTCTCCAGTCGAGATGGATGGCAGTGACGAGACGGTCCCCGAAGTCAACTCTCCAGTCGAGATGGATGGCAGTGACAAGATGGTCCATGAAGTCAACTCTCCGGTCGAGATGGATGGCAGTGACGAGATGGTCCGTGAAGTCAACTCTCCAGTCGAGATGGATGGCAGTGACGAGATGGTCCATGAAGTCAACCCTCCAGATGTGGTGGATGGCAGCGGTGACCGAACTGCACACTGGGTGCTCTCCAGCTCTGACCATGTGGAGATGGAAGATAGTCAGACTAGCCTCTCCGGAGTGCATGATGTGTCTGGTGGTGTGTCGGAGCGATATGACTCAGCTAGTGGCATCATGGGTGAAGACAGGACGCAGAACAGTAGTGTTCCCCCTGCAGACAATGGCCCACTCAATGTTGAGTCCCAACCAGTAGTGCCCATTCATGATGATTCAGACACAGATGAGCTTGCTGTGTGCACTCAGCCCCGGGGCTTTGGGAACACGGTTGCCCGAACAGGACGAGGCAGAGTTATCAATCCCCCAAAGAGACTCATTTGTGAAATGAATGAGCAAATCCTTGACACTTCAGATTCCACAGTTAAGTCTCTGATTTATTTTGTTAAGAGTTTGTTTTGAGGTGCTACACATGGCATAAGATGTCATTCTAGTCAGTCTGATAGGACTAGGACACGGTTAGAGATGAGTGTCAGGTATAATAATGATGTTTGAGGTGTAACAGGCATCTCTTGAGTCTGCTTTCTGTCTGGGGTAGGGCCCATCCCATTCTTTAAGTACTCCTTAGTTGGAGGATTCTTTAATCGACAGCTTGTGATATTTGAATGACATCCTGGTTTTTCTTTTTTTTTCTTTCTTGGTACGTCCCCAATTTAGCAGAATTTTAGGGGGGTGTATGTAACGGAGTTGAAGTTCCTTGAGGTTTATAGTAAATCCTGCGTCATTGGGTTGTGACTTTTATTTTGAAAACCTCTATATAAGTGTGGCATCGTTGTCGTCCTGCAGCAGAAGGGACAATAGCTGCTGCAGGTAGGTTGGGCAAACAAAAGGGTCCGCATAAAAAAGTTACAAAAAGACATAATAACTTTGGATTTCACGTCACTTAAATGTCCGTTTTGTATGACACATAAGCCAACCTATGAATCACATTATTGTGATATTTGACACTCTGATGTAACGTTTATTTGATTAGCGATTCCTGTTTGACGTAGTAGGCTACGGTTGCATTGGATGGATGAAAAGCTAATGTTGAATATATTTTGTCTAGGCGGACCAGAGATTCATGCTCATGTTCACTGTGTTTCATGACCCATTGTGCAGGTAATCTATTATATGTAATCTATTATATGTCGGTTGAATGTTTTGTGCACTTTATAAAACTCCACTCGTGGCGTAGCTAGCATCCGCGATCTAGAGCATGGCTAGCCAGTAATGTCATGTTGCATTCCACATGTAGTACCTTTTTCCGCCACACGAGTGTGTGAGTGCTGTTCTGTAGGATAAATATTGAAAATGGATGAAGTATTGTTCTGAGTTATATGCTGTGTCTGATTTATATAGTATTTGAATACTTTTGACATGTCATTGATTTTACGTTGTATGTTGTAGTGCATAGAATGGATGGATGAATGAATGATAGATCATGATAGAATATTAAAATATTATACAACAGAGCAGAAGGGACAATAGCTGCTGCAGGCGGACCAGAGATTCATGCTCATGTTCACTGTGTTTCATGACCCATTGTGCAGGACCCATTGTGCAGGCAATAAATACTGCTTCATCCACCATCCTGAGAGTGTCCCAATCCCTCCAGTACAGCAAAATACAACGCAGGTTACATGTGCATGGTTTGTTTAGGTAAGCACATTCAACACAAACTATGTACACAAAATGACATACCACTCTGAGCCCAATCCTGGACATCATGAACCCACTGGTTTGTCTCAGTCTCATCCAGTGACAGCTCTGACTGACTGGCTTTAAGGCTCTCCATCCCCTTTGCCAGATTTGCACGGGTCTGAACATGTGGAAATCATGCATTACTATAACCAATATTGTAATATTTTGCCATAGTGTATGCATATGCGCAGAGACATACTTTACCTTCTGGAATCTTTTGCTGAGCATGCTGCACAGGTTGTCTGCTTTACCTTTGTTCCATGCCATACATTGTAATGTAAGCAAGTCTGTGCGTGCTAGGAGATGACGGAAGAAGTTACATCCTTTCATTGAACAATACACAAAACAATTTACACCCATTGTCACTCTGTTATTACTATCAAATTTTGCTTTAGCAACATGTACCAAGTTTATTACACACACACAATGGTGAAAGTTGGAGTAACAAAGAAAGGCAATCACAAATACAGATATCAATGTCAAGGTAAATAGCTCATTAACCTGATTTGGACATGAATTTGGTAGTGATGGCAAGCCGAGACAAGAAGCTGTTCACTTGTTCCACCTCTTCACCCAAGGTGGAGCCTGCACCAACCTGATTCCCACCTCCCCACTTGATCTGACAGCACAATGTATATAATTCATGTGAATCAACATGACATTCAAGCACAACATGACTGAATTATGATAAACCTGGTCACAGATAAACAAAAACTGAAAAATGTACCTCACATTTGACATCATGTGCTTTGGCATGCATTATGGACAGGAAGGGCTTCAGGTCCATGAGGTGCACATATTCTGGGCATGCAGAGGTCACTTTTTGCAAGTATGGCACAAACTTGCATGTGACATCCATGCAGAAAAAAGTGACATGGTGCCTAGATGCTACCTCATGCATGAGGAGCAATGGGTAGGCATATATCTCCCCTCTGAAGTGATTGAGAGACCTGTGGGAAGTAGAAAGATCCTATCAAGAAGTATATGCATTGCCATTCTAAAGTAGTATCAGTCATGTACAAATAAGTCATTTTGTACCTCAGGAGTATGCCATGCCGGCAGACAGCAACCTCAAGGCCTTCTTCATCAAGGCTGTGGCTGCTTTTCCTTGAAGCCTCCTTTGCTGCCACCAGCTCAGCCTTACCGCAATGGCCTTTTCCTGCCACCTATACAGTACATGGATAGTACATGGATTGAGACTTAGTGTCTTTGTTCACTATTAGATGAAGCCTGCGTAGGTTCATTCATGTCACGGGGTCAAGTGCGTGGCTGTAACCAGCTACCCGGTTGACTTCAATTGTTTACTAATTAGTCTAGCCAATCACAGCCCTCCCTTGCTCACATTCCCATGCGGTGAAGGCTTTTTATAGCTCAGTCTAGGTCGCTTAGTTGCTGTTATCTCGACTGCGCTCGCCTCCGCCTCCCCGGACTCCACCCTGGTTGTTTTGCTTGTTCTGTTTCTCTGCTGCTGATTGTGTTTCTGTATGTATTGTCATGTTGCTTGCTCTGTACCCCCTGGGGGGTTTTCTGTATAGTGTTTCCTGCGGTCACTCAGCGGGTGGCCTGCGAAGCAGGGTGCTCCCTGCGGTCACTCAGTGGGTGATGAACTAGCAGGGAGCAGAACATCAGATACTGTACCTCAAACGCCAAAGTAAAATGTCTGCCCATTTATGCAATGAATGGTTAAAGGTATTTGACGTGAGTGGTCATGAATGAATGACTCTTAATATTAACAAATACACAGACACTTACATGCTTGGTTTTTGTGTGGATGTTTTCCACCGAAGATGCCACCTTTGTGTCATTTTGGATGAAAACACCATCGAAGTAGCCAGGCTCACTCGAGCTACACATAGAAAGCATTGTAGTGCATTCAATTTGTTAGGGTTCGGTTTGGGACCCAGGCGCAACAGGAAAGGAGGAGGCAAGGAACGGTAAAGCCCGGAGGGGCGATTTAATAAGATCACAAAGGGGGATGTGGTAGTCGTACAGCCGATGGTCAGGCAGGAGCGTGGTAGTCGTACAGGCGATGGTCAGGCAGGAGCGGGGTTGTCGTACAGGCGATGGTCAGGCAGGAGCGGGGTTGTCGTACAGGCGATGGTCAGGCAGGAGCGGGGTTGTCGTACAGGCGATGGTCAGGCAGGAGCGGGGTTGTCGTACAGGCGATGGTCAGGCAGGAGCGGGGTAATCGTACAGGCGTGGGTCAGGCAGGAACTGGAGAGATGAGGAGGGGAGGCAGGGTGAGTGAGAGTAATCACAAACGGGGAACGGGAAAAAACACTACAAAATACGGGTAAGGAGATTGTAGGCTAGGCTATACTTTACCACATGAGTTTATGGTAAGATCTGGCGATGAGTGGAGTGTAGACCAGGTTCTTGTAGAGGTTGAAGGTGATTGCAGAACGAGGGACAGGTGTGGTGATGATAATTGGAAACCGGTGAGTAGAGCCGCGCCCGCGTCATCGTCGGAGACGAGCGCGCCGTTCTTGTCTTTGCGCACGGGCCGATGTGCTGGGCATGTCGGGATCCGACTCTTCGTCACCGGAGAGGGAGGAGACTGCCGAGTCCGCGGAGCTGGCCGGAGACGGGGAACGCCCGGCAGTGGGGGGAAACTCCGGAGAGTCAGAGCGTTGTATGCCCGGGCCGATGCGACGTGCGGTAGAGCGCGTAGGACGCCCCGAGCGCGCAGCGGGCCCAGAGGGGAGAGAGGGAGGCGGTTGTGGAGGCGAGGGCATGCGAGCCGTAACAGGACCCCCCCCCCCGAGGGGAGCCACCTGGCGACCGACCGGGGGCGTCAGGATGGGCCCGGTAGAAGTCCCGGAGGAGAGACGGGTCCATAATGAGCTGCCTGGAGATCCAGCTGCACTCCTCGGGGCCGTACCCCTCCCAATCCGCCAGGTATTGGAAACCCCGACCCCGGCGGCGCACCTTCAGCAGCCGCCGAACCGTCCACTGGGGATGTCCGTCGACCATCTGGGGAGGCGGAGGAGCCGGGGCAGAAGGCATGAGGGGACTCGAGGAGACAGGCTTGACCTTGGACACGTGGAACACAGGGTGTACCCGCATGGAAGCAGGGAGCTTAAGGCGTACCGCAGCTGGGTTCAGGACACGGTCGATCTCGAAGGGCCCAACGAAGCGCGGAGCCAGCTTCCTGGAGGGGACCTGGAGCGGAAGATCAGCGGTGGAGAGGTAGACCCGTTGACCGGGCCGATACGCCGGAGCAGGAGTGCGGCGGCGGTTGGCCCCGCGGCAGGAGCGCTCGTTGGAGCGGAGCAGGGACCTGCGGACCTCCCTCCAGACACGGCGACAGCGGCTGAGGTGGGCCTGGACGGAGGGGACGGAGGCCTCCGACTCCTGGAGAGAGAACAGCGGGGGCTGGTACCCGAGGGATGACTCGAACGGAGACCTGCCAGTGGCAGCGCTGGTCAGGGCATTGAGAGAGTATTCGACCCAGGGTAGGTCCCTGCTCCAGGAGGTGGGGTGGAGAGCCGACACACAGCGGAGAGCGGACTCCAGGCTCTGGTTGGCCCTTTCGGCCTGGCCGTTGGTCTGCGGGTGGTAGCCAGAGGAGAGGCTGATGGTGGCGCCGATCTCCTTGCAGAAGGCCCTCCAGACCTGGGAGGTGAATTGAGGCCCACGGTCCGAGACAATGTCTCCGGGGAGACCGTGGAGCCGGTAGACATGCTGGACGAGGAGCTCAGCGGTCTCCGCAGAGGACGGGAGCTTGGGGAGCGCCACCAGATGAACCGCCTTGGAGAACCGGTCCACCACGGTGAGGATGACCGTGTTGCCCCTGGAGGGGGGAAGACCGGTGATGAAGTCCAGGGCGATGTGGGACCAGGGACGACTGGGGACCGGGAGAGGACGCAGGAGGCCAGCCGGGGGCTGGTGGGACGCCTTGCTGCGGGAGCAGACGGGACAGGCGACCACAAACTCCCGGACGTCGGACCTCATGGAGGGCCACCAGAACCGTCGGCTCAGGAAGGAGAGGGTGCGGTGAACCCCGGGATGGCACGCAAACCGGCTGGCATGGCCCCACTGGAGCACCCGGGACCGGACCGAGTCAGGCACGAAGAGCCGGCGAGGAGGAACGTTGGCCGGACTGGGTTGGGCGCGTTGGGCCTGCCTCACCACTGCCTCGATGTTCATGGTGACCACCCCTATGACACGCGAGACCGGCAGGATGGACTCAGGCTCCGCGGGGGGCGCCTCGGGCGCGTGGAGGCGGGACAGCGCGTCGGCCTTGGCGTTGCGGGAGCCGGGCCGGAAGGTGAGGGTAAAATCAAACCTCCCGAGGAACTGGGACCACCGCGCCTGGCGGGAGTTGAGGCGCTTGGCCGCCCGGATGAAGGTCAGGTTCTTATGGTCTGACCAGACGAGGGTGGTGTGTTCGGCGCCCTCAAGCCAGTGGCGCCACTCCTCCAAGGCCCCCACCACCGCCAACAACTCCCTGTTCCCGATGTCGTAATTCACCTCAGCTGGGGTGAACCGGCGGGAGAGGAAGGCACAGGGGTGCAACTTCTGGTCCTCCACTGACCGCTGGGACAGAACAGCACCGATGCCTGTGTCTGATGCGTCCACCTCGACCACGAACTGCCTGGAGGGGTCAGGATGGAGAAGGACCGGGGCGGTGGTGAAGCACTCCTTGAGCGCGGAGAAGGCAGCGCTGGCAGCCGGTGTCCAGACGAATGGACGCAGGGATGAGGTGAGGTGGGTGAGGGGAGCTGCTACCCGGCTGTAGTCCCGTATGAAATGGCGGTAAAAGTTAGCGAAGCCAAGGAAGCTCTGAAGTTGCCTCCGGGTCGTGGGTTGAGGCCATTCGACCACGGTCTTGATCTTGCGGGGGTCGGGTCGCGTCAGGCCTCCCTCCACAATGAGCCCCAGGAACTCCACTGACGAGGAGTGAAAAGTGCACTTCTCCGCCTTGATATACAGGCGGTTCTCCCGGAGACGCTGGATGACCATGCGGACATGCTGGACGTGCTCCTCAGCGCTCCTGGAGAATACCAGGATGTCGTCCAGGTAAAGGACCACAAAGACGTCCAGCATGTCCCTGAGCACGTCGTTCATCAGCGCCTGGAAGACGGCGGGGGCGTTGGTGAGGCCGAAGGGCATGACGAGGTACTCGTAGTGGCCACGGGAGGTCTTGAAGGCGGTCTTCCATTCGTCCCCCTCACGGATACGCACCAGGTGATAAGCGTTCCTGAGATCCAACTTGGTGAAGATGGTGGCACCGATGAGGGGTTCGAAGTTGGAGCTCATGAGGGGGAGTGGATACTTATTCTTGACCGTGATGTTATTGAGCAGCCTGTAGTCGATGCACGGCCTCAGATCTCCTCCCTTCTTCTTAACGAAGAAGAACCCCGCTGCCACCTGGGATCGAGATGGTCGGATGAGACCCTCGGCCAAGCACTCGGAGATGTAGGTGTCCATGGCTGCTTTCTCCGGGAGGGAGAGGTTGTAGAGACGACTGGCTGGAAGAGGGACGCCAGGGTGGAGCTCGATGGCGCAGTCGTAGGGTCGATGAGGGGGGAGTGTGCGGGCGCGCTCCTTACTGAAGGCCTCCCCAAGGTCGTGGTACATCGAAGGGACCGTGGAGAGGTCCGGAGGAGCGGGACGGGGTCGGTCAACCCGAGTGGAGGTCTGAGCAGCTCGGAGGCAGCGGGCGTGGCAGGCGGTGTTCCAGCTGAGGATGTGCCCCGAGCTCCAGCAGACATGAGGGGTATGGAGTTCCAGCCAGGGCCTTCCTAGGATGAACGGAGCGTCGGGAGAGTGGATGACGAAGGGGCGGATGTTCTCCACGTGGTTTCCCGAGGCTGTGAGGGTGAGGGGCAGGGTCCGGTGAGTAATGGGACCCATGGGATGGCCATCCAGAGCGAAGGCCGAGAGGGGCCTCTCCAGAGGGGAGATAGGGAGCGCCGCTTTGTGGGCGAACTGGACGTCCACGAAGCTCTCGTCAGCACCGGAGTCGATGAGAGCAGGGACGGAGAGCGTGTGCCCCTGCCAGGCGAGGGTGACAGTGAACCTGGCGGCACGGGTCCGGGATTGGGGATGGATGAGCCGGCTTACTCGGTACCCCCTGGCGAGTGAGCCTACTCTTTTTGCCGCCCTGGGAGGTGCAGAGGAACAGGAGTCGACGGCGTGCGCTGGGCTAGCGCAGTATATGCACAGTCCGTTCTGTTCCCGGTGCTCACGCTCTGCAGGGGTCAGTCGGGTCCAACCCAGTTGCATGGGTTCCTCTCCAGCGGTGTTTGGGGGGGCGAGGGAGGCCGGGGCAGACCGAGAGAGACCGGCAGAGGGAGGCGGAGACGGTCTGGGTGCGCTGTGGTGTTGGTGCGCCCGCTCGCGCCTGCGTTCCCGGTGGCGCTCGTCTATGGCTATGGAGAGGGAGACGAGTTGGTTCAGGGTAGCTGGTCTGTCTCCTCCAGTCAGGCTGTCCTTCATGGCGTCCCCCAGGCCCCGTCGGAAGGCGCTGTACAGGGCAGACTCGTTCCAGGAGCAACGGGCAGCGAGGATGCGGAACTCCGTGGCGTAGTCCGCTACTGAGCTGGAACCCTGGGTGAGGGCGGAGAGAGCAGCGTCCGCGTCCTGTCCGTGGACGTCGTGGTCGAACACAGTCCTGAATTCTGCCACGAAGGCTGTGTAGTCCTGCATGTAGGCAGCTGCGCCTTCGCGACCCGCCATGACCCAGCGGCGAGCCCGTCCCGTGGTTAGGTTAGCGATGTAGGCTATGCGAGCTGACGCAGTGGAGTACATGCTTGGCTGGAGATCAAACACGTACTCACACTGCATGAGGAACTCCCGGCAGAGGGTGAATGTCCCGTCGTAGGGGGCCGGGGAGGCGAGATGGGGCTCCCGGTTTGGTGGAGCGGTGGGGTTCAGGAACGGAGCCAGGCGGGCACTGAGCGCGGTGACCTGGTCGGACAGGGTGCTGACCAGAGTAGCGAGTCCCCTCAGTCGCTCGTCCTGGGCTGGCTGTTGGCCGGATACCTGCGGCAGTTGCTCAGCTTGGGTCTGTTGGAGGGCTTGGAGTGGTCCGGGAGGTGCAGGTCTCTCCTCCATGTTGGCTGGGTCAAAACTGGCCAGATCTTACTGTTAGGGTTCGGTTTGGGACCCAGGCGCAACAGGAAAGGAGGAGGCAAGGAACGGTAAAGCCCGGAGGGGCGATTTAATAAGATCACAAAGGGGGATGTGGTAGTCGTACAGCCGATGGTCAGGCAGGAGCGTGGTAGTCGTACAGGCGATGGTCAGGCAGGAGCGGGGTTGTCGTACAGGCGATGGTCAGGCAGGAGCGGGGTTGTCGTACAGGCGATGGTCAGGCAGGAGCGGGGTTGTCGTACAGGCGATGGTCAGGCAGGAGCGGGGTTGTCGTACAGGCGATGGTCAGGCAGGAGCGGGGTAATCGTACAGGCGTGGGTCAGGCAGGAACTGGAGAGATGAGGAGGGGAGGCAGGGTGAGTGAGAGTAATCACAAACGGGGAACGGGAAAAAACACTACAAAATACGGGTAAGGAGATTGTACAGGTAGGCTAGGCTATACTTTACCACATGAGTTTATGGTAAGATCTGGCGATGAGTGGAGTGTAGACCAGGTTCTTGTAGAGGTTGAAGGTGATTGCAGAACGAGGGACAGGTGTGGTGATGATAATTGGAAACCGGTGAGTAGAGCCGCGCCCGCGTCATCGTCGGAGACGAGCGCGCCGTTCTTGTCTTTGCGCACGGGCCGATGTGCTGGGCATGTCGGGATCCGACTCTTCGTCACCGGAGAGGGAGGAGACTGCCGAGTCCGCGGAGCTGGCCGGAGACGGGGAACGCCCGGCAGTGGGGGGAAACTCCGGAGAGTCAGAGCGTTGTATGCCCGGGCCGATGCGACGTGCGGTAGAGCGCGTAGGACGCCCCGAGCGCGCAGCGGGCCCAGAGGGGAGAGAGGGAGGCGGTTGTGGAGGCGAGGGCATGCGAGCCGTAACACAATTACCAGAAGTTCAGAACATGGTTCAATCTGAATAACTTTTTAAAACAGTGAATCAAGGAAATAAATACATGAGTGTATGTTATACCTCCCACACTTGCTGAAACGATAATGTTTCCTGTTGCCATCCACTGCCACAGCCAGCATATCCGGGGTGCAAGCAGGACACGAGAATGTCTGCTCCTTACTCAGTTTCTGGATCTCATAGCTGCAAATAGCCCATTCCATGAAACTCTTCTGGAGAGCATCACTGCAGATTTTGCCATTCTGCATCAAGTCAACATTTGGATAAATTCAGATATAGTTAACATAAAAGCTTGATTAATCACCTTTATAACAAGGTACAACTTGTAAGGATTGTGCATTGGTGGATTGAGCAGCACAGCTAAACTTGTGGGTAGCGCCCCCATAAAACATTTGCCTAAATCGAAATTCTCAAAAAATTATTCTTTAGACTATGTCATACAAAACAAAAAATGGGTAACACTCACGACTAGATTCCCTTACAACTTCAAATTAAAAAATTCAACTCTCACCCTGCCATGGCGTAAGGTTTTCTGGTCCAGGAGCCGACAAAATGCCAATCTAGAGCTGCCTGGTGCAGCATTCTTCAGGTCCTGAAAGGCCTGGAACACCTCGGCATCAAAGATGGTGCCAGTGGCCATACTGGCTGTGGCGGGCCAGTATCCACTCAGCTGGATGTCTGCCAATCCAGGACACCAGTGCGCAGAACAGGTGCTGCAACTGACATCTGGCAGAGGGAGATCATATCGTCCTGGAAAAAATTAGAATTCAAATCATGAGAAGAAACATTCAAAGCTAAGGTCAAATTGCAGGGCAATTGCATGTCTTAAGGAGGAAAGGTTACATTTGATTTATGGCCTCATACCTACCTTTCATGTTGATAAAAACGATTTCTCTGCCAGGACTTAGCATGATAGCCGATGGAGAACAGGTGCAGATGCTCTGTGGCAATCTCATGGGCAAAATTCGAGCTATAGAGGTGAGACAAATGCATAAGTGAGGAAATGGCCAATATTTAAAAAGAGAAAACACACACACAATATACATTAACACAATATACTGTATACATATGCATACATACACACACCTTACACACCATATACACACCTTGTGAGTTGTGGCTGTAGTTACCCTCCTTTACCTGCACCACTACAGTAGGAGGTACAGGTAAGTAGTAGCCACAGATCATAGACCTGCGATTGTGCAGTGCCAATGAACTGTGGACTTCACAGTCACAGTCCTCACAGAGCAGTGGTGAAGGCAAGCACTCCTTGCACTCCACTACTGCCTTTTTGCCACTGCATCTGCCACAGATGACATGTGGAATGGCCTCTGCTGCCAGGGCATTGAGGAGGAGCTGAGGTCTTGCCTCTTTCCACCTCTCTGTCGCCATATGACTTCTGGTGGCCCAGTCATTGGAAGCAGTTGGCTCGGGGGACTCGGGGACCTGCACCTCAGCTCCTTGGAGCTCCTGAAGCAGTGCGTCTATTTGGGAAAACATCAAAGATGTTTGTTCATCTCAGTGTCCCAAACCATATTTTGCATTTTTGTCATGCCATCACCAACAAACATCACTTCACCACTTGTATATAGAATGAATTGATCATACACTAAAGGGAGTTGTACGGACCCTTATATTTTCAAAGCTGCATATTGCATTAGAAAATATACTCAGTTATAATGTCTTAAGTGTGTTAAATGCTTGTTGAGCACTAGGGGAATACTGGATATTGTCTGACCTGCAGCTGAACTCCTTGTTACGTCCCAGTGCTCGGTCACTGGTGGACTTAATAGGCCTACTTCAGCTGCAACACATTAAAATGGCAATCAAATTTTACAGGATTACAATTGTTATTTATTTGTCAAAAGAACAACTGACAAGTGTGAGGTAGGAGCAGTCACTGTTAATACAACAAATGACTAACAAAAAGATCCATCTCAAAATGTTATAACCAACCTTCTTGAAAACCGCTGGTTAGAGGTCTCCCCTCACGGTTCCTCTTACGCCGGCGAGGCCGAGCAGCAGGAGCTGGGGTACAGTCAATAAAGCTGTCCCCAAGAAGCAGTGCAGCTTCCAATATATTTTCATTGGCATAGCCTGCCATTTCTGGTTTGGTCTGGTCTCCTCTCCTCTCCAGGATCAGTATTTGTCTTGTAAATAGTTGTATTGCGCGCCAATTTTGACAGAGCTTTAAACCAACGCGCCAATTTTGACAGGGCTCTAAACCAAACGTGTCCATGGTAACAGCGAGCTCCACCAATCAAAGACGGGGGTGTGTACTTAAGGATTGTGGGTAGTGTAGCCTGCCGGCTCTGGTGTACTTTAAAAAAAAATGAGGTTTATATCATACGGATTGTGGCTTCTATTACACAGACCTGTGGCCACGATTCAGCAGACAGCCAGTTGGCTTGGTTACATGCTTAAAACTCTTATATGGGGGTTTTCTGAAACATCAGCGGTCTGAGCGGAGTAAATGAATGCCCATTCTACTACGTGATCTTTGTAACGTAAGGTGCATATACAGGAGTGTGCTACATCATGATTGATATGTCAGGCGATAAGACAGACACAACTTGTTATGATTTTGATCTTTATTATCTTTATTCATGGGTAGTATTTGTCTCATGTAAGCTTGTAACAGCACAGCAAACGCTGCCTGTGTCTAGCCGACTGACGCACTTCCCCAGCCAGGCAGGGGTTCCATCTCTCACCAGCCAGCAGTTGGGCTGGTTCGGCTAACCCTAGTTAGCTAGACACTACTTAAATTTGCCAAACTGATTAAATACGACACACACAACATAAAACTGCCTATAACTAGTTGAATCTTGATGTTACTAAGATATCTCCGAATTTAATATATATATATATTTTCAGTCCAGTCCTCCTATTTAATGTGTACAAATGCAGAAAAAGCAGACGCGACGCGGATTTGGTAGTCACGTGATTTCGGGCTGTACACCCAACACGGTTGCAATGTAAAAGAACTGGGCGTTAAATGGCACGCGAAAAGATTAAAATGCGTTGACATGACACGCGAAATTACTTTAAATTGGCGTGCTATGTATACGCCTTTTGGTGAGACCAGGCTGCCATACCATGCTGGTGAACGCCCGCTCTCGTCCGATCTCGGAAGCTAAGCAGCGTCGGGCCTGGTTAGTACTTGGATGGGAGACCGCCTGCGAATACCAGGTGCAGTAAGCCTTTTACCGATGCTCACGGGAGAGAGCATAATATCAGAGCAAGTTAAATTGTCAGAACACAAAATCATTCAGTCTATAAGTAGCCTGTCACCCTCCTCACAAGTGGCTTACGGCCATCCCTACTAACACAGTGGGTTGCAGCAACGTTGCACATAAGTTGTACTTAGGTAAGTTGCAACGTTACCATCAGGCGATGTTGTGACAACGTCCATCTAAGGTCGAAAATAACTTTACCCTCCTAAGTCTAATTAGACTTTTCTGCAACGTTGCAGAAACATTTGCAATATGGGTCCCTGCAACGTCATTAAATAAACGTTGCAGTGACGTTGGATTAAAGTCCTATTAGGCTAGCATTAGGATTGCTATCGGGCTATCCCGTGACGTCACTGCTTGCTGGTTCACAGTTAAAGTAGGCAGGATTCTTTGCCAAACTGCTCCTGTCTTTTTAATTTTTTTTTAATTTTCGCTTATATCCTTCATATTGTACTGTATGTTGAGGTTAATAACGCATCTTAGAAATGTTATTGATTGTATATTTCCCTGTTTGTTATAAATTGAATGCTTTTTCATTAATTAAAAAAAATTCTAACTTTTCGGTGTCGACCAAGATATCATTTTTCAAAAGACGTGTCGAGAAAACCCATTCATTCTCTCGGCATTATGGAACACTTCCACTAGGGGGCGATGAGATCACTTTCCCTCCCTATAGATGGGTTCGCCGCCTACGTCACAGCAGAGCGAGCACGCAGCCTCTCTGTAAAAAGGAACGAGCGAACGAGGAACGAACTCGCTAGCTACTCGTTTCATGTAGCTAATTATGCCTCAAAGCTGCTGTGCTGTGAACTGTACAAACAGAAAAGGACAAGATGATGGCCTCAGATTCTTCAGCATCCCCTCGAGATGTCCCCCTTTTCAGAGGAACCGTCGAAAGCTGTGGTTTAAAGCCATAAAGAGAACAGATTGGGGACCAACAAACACAGTGTGGTGCGCACTTCAGATCTGGTAAGTTATACCAGTTACCTCGGGGTTTTTTTCCTCATCAAATTACATTGATTTGACTGTTGGTTTAGCTATTTATTTGTTTACTTACCGGTAATAATTTAAGTAAACAGAAGTAACTCATAACCTGCACGCTAAACTAAGTTCAGGAATTGGAAGCCCAATGCTAGCTAGCTAACGTTAGCTAATGCTAGCTAGCACGCTACCTAATGATAGCTAGCTAACGTTAGCTAATGCTAGCTAGCACGCTACCTAATGATAGCTAGCTAACGTTAGCTAATGCTAGCTAGCACGCTACCTAATGATAGCTAGCTAACGTTAGCTATTGCTAGCTAGCACGCTACCTAATGATAGCTAGCTAACGTTAGCTATTGCTAGCTAGCACGCTACCTAGTGTTAGCTAGCTAAGTCAAGGCCCGAACTTGACTAACGTTTAGACAATATTGCAAATAATCCGACAAACTATTGCAAACCTTTTTTCTGTTACTGCTGGCTTTGTGTTCGCCGCGAACATTTGCAGAAACATAAGCAAGCGAACGGTCTGAGCTGGTAGTTTGTGTTAGTTAACGTTACTCTAAAATGGCCGCTGCACATGTGAATTGTTTGTTGTTTGACTCTGCTGAATTTGAGACTCACATTGGGAGCTCACTCGTGTCAGGCTTTCTAAGGACATCACGAATCTTAGGCTAATATTACATAGGCAACAGTGAAGGCGAAGCCAAGATAATGCTTTATATATTTTCCATTTGTCTGGAAAGTGGGAGACTGAGAACAATGCCACCCACGAGGTAAGCGGGTTACCGGACAATAGCGTTAGCTCGAAACAAAGATGGAGGCAGCTTTGTTTGCCACATTAGTAATATCGGTGGTGGATATTGTTGGAGTTCGAGTCAAAAACAGGCGTTCCTGTTAAAACTGAAACTGCATGTTTGTGTTGAAATGAAATGTCTATGCCTACTGCACACTGATAGTTGGACTATTTTTTATTTATTTTGAATACCATTTTACTCATCTTGCAGATTTTCCAAGCTTGTCCCATGTGGGCGAGCGGGGCCCAGGCCCCAGGTATAGCACCCCAGCCAGATCATACAGCACCCCAGCCAGACCAGGTAAGAGTGGCATGTACTGCTGTGGTGTCTACCTGTCTTGTCTTTATTTAGTTTCCCTCCAAATGCCAGAAGCCAAAGCCAACACCATAAAGTTTCCTGCTAATCCCTTTAGGTTTTCAGTTAGCTCTGTGGTTGGCTTTTTTAGATTGAATACCATTTACTCATCTTGCAGATTTTCCGAGCTCATCCCCTGTGAGCGAAAACCATGCGAGCCCAGGCTTCATGTATAGCACCCCAGCCAGACCAGGTAAGAGTGGCATGTACTGCTGTGGTGTTTTGATGTCTACCTGTTAATGTCTTAATTTATTTTCCTTCAAATGCCAGAAGCCAAAGCATGCTGCCAACACCATACAGTTTCCTGCTAATCCCTTTCCTTTATCCCTTTTGTTTTTCAGTTAGGTCTGTGATGCCGTCGCCCAATAAAACGGCTCCAGCACCATTGACTCCATGTAACCCTCTACCTAATCGATGCTGCTCTGCAGATGCTGGTATGGGACTACTTCATGTTGCATGCAGGGATATATTTTGAGTTTCATTTAGTTTTATGTCAATGTACTTATAGCCACATCTGTGTTTATCTAGATTTCCAGAGGTCTGTACATCAGCAGTTCTCAGAGATGCGGGAGCA
>NC_140237.1:8668407-8830907 GCF_949987555.1 Borostomias antarcticus
CCTTGTCCTTCAGCTGCTCCTCCAAGACCAGCAGCTCCTCCTCCGTTTTAGCAGGGTGCAGGTCATCCAGTACTGCTCCCCGATAGCTGTCTGCAGACTCGCCGGACAGCCTCTGCTCCAGTCTCTGCTCCAGCCTCATCATTGTCTGTGCCATCTCCCTCAGACTCTGCATGACGCTGGAGAACTGCTGACACATCATCCTCTGGAAGTCTGGATATTAAACACAGATGTGGCTATAAGTAATTGTACGGTCCCATAATGGATATTCAGCTCAAAGTATATCCCTACATGCAGCATGAAGTAGTTCACAAAATTCAGCATACCAGCATCTGCAGAGCTTGATGGCAACACTGCTGGAGCTGTTGGTCTCACAGGCGATGGCATCAGGGAACTACCTGAAAACCAGAGGATAAAGGGATGAGCAGGAAACTATGGTGCTGGCGGCGTAGTGATTCTGGCATAAGGGGAAGAATCAACTCGACATGAGACATGTCAGACCCTGACCTGGTCTGGCCGGGGTGCTAATCGCTGATGCATGCTGCTCGTGCCTGGACGTCTGAAGGGCTGAAGGGCCTGGGCTCACAGCGCCTTGGCTCAAAGGACCCGGGCGATGAACATCTACTGCCGAGTAGTGAGATGTGAGATGAGCGAATTAGTGAACTGAGTACATGAGTCTTCAGAAAGTCCTGAGTTAACTGTAAGTGTGCAAATATGCATAGACAAACATGCATGGATACCTGCATTGATAACTGGCAGAGCAGGCCTTCCGGCTCTGGCACCTGGCATAGCTGGTCTGGTCTGAGTTCTGCCGACCGGCTGCCTGGGCACTGGAACATATAGTAGAGGTAAATTAGCTCAGATTAGTCAACTCAAGTAGTACTCTTTTGGGACTGTTGAATGCACTTTATTATATTACCTTCGTCACTGGAGTCATAGCGTGTGTTGCGCTGTCTCTTCCTTGTGTCTTGGGAGTTAATCCATTGATGACTGCTGCTCAAACACCTTCGCCAAGGCACTGGCTACTTCATAATGCTCTGTGTGTTCCTCAGCAGAGACAGAGGTGGTCATGGCTCCTCTTGATGTGCTTGTGGAGGTAGATCTGGGAGGTATAGGAGAATGGGCACTCAGAGCAGGAGAACACCCAAGTCTTGCACAGCAATGAGAGAGACCATTAAAAAGGATTATCTCACCTGTAGTACAAGTTCAAATATAGAGTGATTATACGTCATTGTAAATGAGAGCTTACTCTCAATTGATTCACGAGGTTAAATAAAGATTGAATGAATATGTAGCTAGTGGGGGGTTACAACCACACAATTGTGGAGAGAGAATGAGACACTTGGTTCCCTCCTCTACTGGT
This sequence comes from Borostomias antarcticus, assembly GCF_949987555.1. Taxonomy (NCBI): domain Eukaryota; kingdom Metazoa; phylum Chordata; class Actinopteri; order Stomiiformes; family Stomiidae; genus Borostomias; species Borostomias antarcticus. The sequence continues at coordinate 8,669,768 of NC_140237.1, forward strand.
GTTCATGGCCATGGCCACACACCTGGAATACTCCAACCCTGATTTAAAGGCATAAAAGTGGGGAACACATTCTTGAGACGGTTCCTAAAACTGGAGGGAAAAAAAACGGGAAAATGATCTTACCTCTCCTCATCACTCACTTCTGCATGGGGCTGAGCTCTACCCTGTCAGCAGTGGCAATACATGGGATAGCGGCTCAGCACACAGGAGAACTGCACAGAGAGGAAGGAGGAGAGAGAAAACCAACAACAAAAAAGGCAAGAAGGGTTAATAACTGAGCGAATCTTGCAAGTTTGCACTACAGGGAAGCAATTGCTCAATTTCCCTGATATTGTGGCGTCACTGGCGTCAGTGATGCGTCTTATGAATCTCACATGTTTACCGCTAACTCAATATCAATATTCCCATTTCTTTATCCCGTCTATGGAAACGTATGTGCATTTGTACTTACGTGTGCCTGCCTATATTGATGATCAGGTGTTTCTCCACCTAAGGGCTGGCCAGACAGAACCATCAGAGACCATTGGGCTGAGCTGAGGAGAGAGCGACATGTTAGAGTGTATGTGTGCATATGTATATGGTGCTCTTCTGTTAATACTCATGAGGGCATTCAACTGAACAAGACTCACAGAGCCTGTGGTGCTGTCCCAGGACTGCCCCTGGCCACGCCTGTCCCCGTCTTAGCGCCTCTTCCTGCCCCGCTCACCTGCTTCTTGCTCAGTTCAAACAAGAACTGGGAGGTTGGAAACTGAGAGCATGGGAGGGGAGAGAGGGAGAGAGAGAGAGAAAGTGGGTGGGTGACCCTCTCGTTGGCTGACATGCACACTCCACAGGACCACGTGCCAAAAGCCAAGATGGCTGCTATAACAAATCCTGCTAGCTAGCCTAGCTCCGTTGTTGGGGCTTCTAGTGTTCTGTTAACGTTAAAATCGGAAAAATGAATGCCTAAAAACAAACACATACTAACGGTGTCGTGGGTTAATGCGAAATCAATGAGTAAGCTAATTATCGCATTTTATTCCAAGCGATGAAACAGTACGAACGTGCAGGAGCTCGCGCGAGCCTGCTAGACTCGAGAAGACCACGAAACAATGGCCCACAACAACACTTCATAAAAGTTATAGTGTACACAACTGAAATATTCTCATGTTGCCAAGCCAACATTATAATTTAAGCTACAATTACACAAAAGCGAACGTTTTAACAATAATTGCGAGAGTAATTTTACGTAGGCTACTTAGCTAGCCATGTACAGAAAAAGGCTAATCACGTTAGCTGGCTAGCTAGTTAGCTAACATTGGAAAGAGAGCATCTGCATATAATCATTACAAAAGGGTAGCTTGCACATAACGTTGGTGTTTTATCTGGGACGATACCAAAATACATAGTATGTATGTATACATTGAAATTGAGATACTTACATGATCTGTGTTGTCGACACAAAGACAGCATGTTGGTCTTTCTCAATCATTTCTGTATCAAACGGAGCGGAAGTTTCCAAGTGTGTCTTCTTCGCTGGGTTTAGTGGCGGATCTCAAACAACTTTAATGTGCATACCGCCACCTACTGGCACAGAGTGTGTAACTTGTTTGTCTAGTTCTTCAATGTGTGTGTCACCTAAGAAAGTAGCCCAATGCCTTGCATTCTACGTTCACTGCTCAGCGTTCATTGCTCACATTTAGGTTGCAAAATTAGGAGTTTATTCATAGGCATATTTTTTATCATTATTTTTATTAGGCCTAGACTGCAAATCTTTAGTGTTAATATTTACTGTAAATGAGAAATTACACACAAAACAGACATGCAGGATTTCTCCTCATTATTACAATTCTGTAACTGTATGACTTCAAAATTTATTTTAAAACCTAAGTAATTTACAAATGTTCTGACCCACTGTGACACATTTCCAATAAAGTCAGATTGGGAATGTGATGTAACCACATTGTCACGTTATTTAATTACATCGTAGTTACGGATTTAAGCAGCAGTGGCGGCTACGTTCCCTTACAGTGTACTTGAGGACGGCTATTTTGGTTATTTTGCGACTGAAAAGGCAAGTGTCAGCTAGGTGTCAGCTAGGTCCGCTGCTGGTGACGTCGCAAAGTTACCACAATTACACCAATGTGTCCCGTCAGTTTTACGGGTGTACATTTGTTTTACTGTGTTAGTAGGGTTAGCACACAAAATTAAGCTTTATTAAATGTCAGGTATTTAACAGGAAACACATTTTTAATCAATGATGTAATATCAAGCACAATCTTTCATTCATCTTTCAACAATTTCATGTTTTTAACTGAAACTTGGTTATCCAGGGTAAGGTAAGGTAACAGTGCAGCTGATTATCGAGTCAACCCCTCCCAACTTCAGCTTTGAGTGAGGCTAGAGTGTATAAGAAAGGAGGTGGCCATTTTGTTCAATGACTCCCTCCAATGTAATCAGAAGCCACAGCCCGCCACGATTTATTTGTGTGCGCTCAGAATCAAATATGTTAAGGGACCGTTTCTAAAGTACTAGAGCACTTTTAGAGTGCTCGTGAATAAAAATGCATAATCCTCGCTCTGACAGAAATATCTCCACCAAATCGTCAATATTTTTTAATAAGGTGTTACTCAAGAAGAAAATAACGCGCCTTCCGTTTTCGAGTCAGCACAGGTTGGCCTCTAGTTTTGCTTATTGATTACGTTAGACGTTATGCTCCCCACTTAATGTCAGCAGGCAGTGAAAGAAGTGCGTGCGTGGAACGACCAGCAACAGCGAAATGCACTGGAAAAAGACCGCATGTCGGTATCTATTCGTTCCACACGTTTCCCTCACAGCATGGTCATACTAAACAGCTTGCAGAATTCCGAAAAGCTGAATAAACTATTCTGTTTTGATCGATTCAAATTTGTATATGACCCTCCCCTGGACTAAAGCATGACTCTCCCATGTTTTCCTCCAGTGACCCCCTGGTTGGATTTGCTCCAGGCTTAAGAAGAAGGTTAAGAAGGAGCCATTGCTTTTTAAGAACAAGTGAATGTAGGCCAAATTCACTTCCTGAATCGAAGCCCCAAGCTGCTGCGCCCTAATTCTACAAAATAAAATAGGCTATAGCCTAATTTCCAACTTACCGAATTGAAGATAACCGTAGCCTACAGTGAACGGTGATGGAAACGTTTGTTTACTCAAAAAGAATAAAGAGCTTGTCTCTTGTTCTCTTCAGATGGACAAAAAATCTTTGCTAATGGGAATCTTTACAGGCGTGATAAACAGTGTTGGACAGTGAAAGGTTCCCAAGGTAGAGAGAGACAGATTACAAACACAATTTATATACACGTACTAGTCTTTTGAAAGCTCTTAACCAATCGTTGAAAGCCGGGAACAATGACGCGTTTCACTGAGATCCTGTCTAGAGCCCGCCTCCTGAGACCTGAGACCCAATAACATTAGGCTACCAGAGGCTACGCCCTCTTCTGGATATGTAATGGTAGTGACCAGTTCCGACATTACTATGATATTATTATTCTGACATACATTATGAGTGGTCCCTTTATTTATTTGAGGTCTTATATGAATGTCCAGTGCTGAGCATGTTTCTTGTTGTTTTCCAAAGATACGAATGCACCGTCTTTTCTTATTATTTAGTCCTGGACCTGGACCAGGGCTTGTTCTCTCCAGTCCATTCATTTGAAAATGAGAGGTGTGAACGCAAGACTACTGACGACCACTTCAGCCAGACAATATGTAGGCTAAATGGTACCCACGTGTGAATGTGTCTGCTCTCCAACTTCAGCGCTATTGAAAAGCCGAACGCCTCCTCTTTCTAATTGTGCCAGCGGTCTAACTGACTTCTTAGTTTCAACTGGACCCGGAACTGAATGTTTTGATTGAGAATGAACTCATATTGGTGTGATCACACATCACATCATGCTTTGTTCGGTTGATTCACCGTTTATGAAGTAGGCCAACACTTGGTGTCCAAACAGAATTCTCTATCGCTGACAGTGACACCCATGGTGAAAATCACGTGTTTAGACGACGCCCATGTCATGAGCCACTGGACTTTACTTTTACATTTTCTTAGTCACAGGTTATCGTTACAGGTACATGTAAGAGATTACAATAGACAAGACAACAACAGATATTCACAATTCTTTATGTATACCGGTACAATATATTACAATATTACAGGCTACCATTAACTGAAGCTTTATTTATCTAATTTGTAAATCCGATTAGTAAACATATCAATAAACAATAGCATACCATTTGCCCCATCAGCAAATAGACACGAGGGAGTGAGGGCTTTCCTGTTTAAGACCCCATGTAGATTCTACAGCCTGTCTCACTAGGGAGTGTTTAGTAAGACATATTTCAACAATACATTAAAGAAAAAAGAACTGTAAAACAGGCTAACCTCTCTGTTCTCTCAAATGACAGACATGAATGTAATCACACAAACAGTCTCCCAGATAGACCCAGAACAAATCCTCCTCCCACGTACCCAGATATGAATGAGACCACCATTGCTGTGTGGGCAATCCGGTCTATTGTGAACCAAGAAGGCTCTTCCTCCTCAATGGGCAGCTCTCTACCACATCCATACCCACTCCCCTGGGCTACATGAATCACAATGCCAGCTTGTCTAGGAGCTCACAGCAAAACATTTCACTGCTCGTTGCACTTGTAGTATGTGAGAAATACATTCATCAGGCACAGTCAGAGGATGAATGAAGGACCTCAGGCTTGTCCGAAGGCCTTCAGTACCTGAAACACACAGACAATCAAGGTAAGTCTGATGAAAGAGACAACTCATTCAGAAATGGCTGGGCAGTGGAGCCACAAATCCAGTTTGTATGCATTTCCACCAAATTGGGCCCTGTGTGTGTGTACGTGTGTGTGTGTGTGTGGGGGGGGGGGTACCTGTTTTGGGGGAGCTCCATCCCTGAGCTAATATGACTGTAGTTCTGCAAATGGGGTCTCATGGGCTTGGCTCTGGGAGCAAGATCCCAAATCTGTAATCATGATCACAGGTAAACCTTCATCAGCCATCAGTCACATTTGTTTTCACAAACTCAGTGCAGTTCATGATCTAGAGGTGGTTGCATGTGCATGGCACTGTGTTACATCAGTGTGAGGAGGGTGAATAAAGCATAGCCTCCCAGTACTGTGTGTGTGTTTTACCTGAGCATGAGGGTGGCAGTGCCTCAGATGAAGAGAGCGTCCACTCTTGGGTTTGTTCTGGGTCTGTCTGGAGAGCAGATTTTGTTTCCTGATTGTGGGCACCTGCTATCTACTGTCTCTTGTTGGGCAAATGTGCAAATGTTAGGATTTGCAGTGTGTTGTCCCAAAAACACAGTGCAGTGTGGCTGATCAATCTTGATCGCTCTTTTTGTCAGCTGTGATTTTGGTATGAATTTCCTGTCTGCGTCTCTCTTCTGAAACCGGAAGGCACGAATAACGAAGGAAGTGCATGGGTGATTGAAGAGAGGGGCAGGGTTTGTGTAGACAAGGCAAATAGCTTTGTCGTCTGCAGAGATTTCAACAACTTCCACACACGGTCCATCCTCTGTACTCGATAACTAACCGGTTTCCAACCTTGCCTTTCTTGGCAAAATAATTGAGAAAGTAGTATCCATCCAGTTAATAGTCTATCTCCATATAAATAATCTAAATGAGGTATTCCAGGGGATCCAGTCTGAATTCTGGGCCTGCCACAGCACTGAGACAGCACTCTTGAAAGTGCTTAACGATCTGAGAGTAAATAGAGACTCAGGCAACCTCTCCATTTTGGTTCTCTTAGATCGTAGTGCTGCCTTTGATACAGTTGACCATGACATACTGTTGGCTCGGCTGCAGAATTGGATTGGACTCTCTGGCACTGTTTTAAACTGGATTAGGTCATACTTAGCTGGTCGTGAATACTATGTTGCCCTTGGCACTCATGCCTCTGAACGCCATACCATATCTTACGGAGTCTCCCAAGGCTCAATTCTTGGCCCCTTATTATTTAATCTATACATGCTCCCACTAGCTAGTATTATCAATAACCATAACATTAGCTTCCACCAGTATGCTGATGACACTCAGTTGTATCTGTCGTTAGCACCTGATGCTCACAAGTCTGTCAGTTCCCTTCTTGATTGTATTAATGACATAAACTTGTGGATGTCCCAGAACTTTCTGCAACTAAACAAAGACAAGACAGAGGTCCTTGTTGTCGGAAATAAAAAACAAAGAATAGATGTGTTACCCTATCTAGAGTCCATGTGTCTGAAGCCCAAAGACCACATCAGAAATCTAGGAGTTATCTTTGATAGTGATCTAAGTTTTAATAATCACATCAGCAATGTCTGTAAAACAGCATATTATCACCTCAGAAATATCTCGAAGGTCCGTGATATTATCTCCATTGCCGACTGTGAAAAACTCATACAAGCTTTTGTATCTAGCAGACTTGATTACTGTAATGCACTTTTACCTGGTCCACCCATGAAATCCATTAAAAACCTGCAGCGAGTTCAAAATGCTGCTGCTAGAATCCTAACGCGCACTAAAATGAGAGATCATATCACACCTGCACTCCAATCCCTTCACTGGTTACCTGTAACTTTTAGAATTGATTTTAAGATTATTAAATGTCTTCATGGTCTTGCCTCACTTTACCTCAGTGACATGATTGTGAGATATACTGTTAGGGTTTGAGGCAGGACCCAAAAGCAGACGGCAGGCAAGCAGCTCAGGTTCAAAATAAGGGTTTTAATTTCAAAATAATACTGGGAGGAAACGCAGGGGAAACACGCACTAACATTGACAATGAACCGACCGAGAACAAAGGAAACAGGAGGGCATATATACTCAGGGAGAACAATCAAGGAACAATGTACAGGTGTGCAACAAGACATAACGAGACACAGGTGCAAACAATCACCCAGACAAGGACATGGAGGGATTCCAACAAGACACCAACACAAGGACACAGGAACAAGGACACAATGGAAGGGAACGGGGAACGAGGCTGGGACAGGGAAAGGGACCGGGCAGAAGCAGAGGGGGGAACTAAAGGGCCAGGAGAGGAGGGACTTGAGTGACGTGAGACTAGTGAGGGGACAGGTGTCTAGAGCTGGGGCTGGGAGGACACAACCAACATGGAAGACAAGACAACGAACACAAGACCAAACACACGGAGGTAGAACAAAACCAAGTGACAAAGTGTACAATAGTCTCTGGGGGTAGTGCAGGGGCAGTCACTGGGAGAGGTGCTCAGGGTCCAGGAAGGTCCATGGGGCACAGGAGCTCAGGGTCAGGAATCCAGGCCAGGATCAGGGGATGAGCAGGGCGAACCAGGGGTCCGGGGCAGGGGCGAGGGTCTGGACCAGGAGCAAGCAGAGTGGACCAGGGGTCCGGGGCGAACCAGGGGTCCGGGGCGAATCGGGGGTCCGGGGCAGGGGCGAGGGTCTGGACCAGGAGCAAGCAGAGTGGACTAGGGGTCCGGGGCGAACCAGGGGTCCGGGGCGAATCGGGGGTCCGGGGCGAATCGGGGGTCCGGGGCAGAAACGGGGGTCCAGACAGGGAGCAGGGGGTGAGCCGGGACTGACCCGGCCCGAACCATAACAGTACCCCCCCCCAAAGGCCGAATCCCAGACGGCCCAAAAACCCCAACCAGGGCGGGCGGAGGGGGCCCGGAGGAGGGAAACGGACAGCACCGGGAGCCTCGGGCGGACGGCCCGGGAACTGGCCAGGGACAGTGCAGAACTCCTCCGGCGGACGGCCAGAGGGCTGACCAGGGACAGAGCAGAACGTCCCAGGCAGGCGACCAGAGAACAAAACGGCAGGGCAGGGCAGGTCCGGAGGACGACCAGGAGGCCCGGCCGAACGGCGGAAGCAACTGGGAAGCAGAGCTGGGCTGCGTTCCGAATCGCATACTTCTACTACTTACTACTAGTACCTACTACAGCTGCCCTCAGAAAGTACGTACTTTGCAAGCAGTAGGCATCCAATTGGGACATACTACTCTGTCATAACATTGCGCCCTGAAAGCTGACCACATCCGTCGCAGTCCATAAAGCGACATTCGCCCACAGCTGTCCGCAGAGACGCGCAAGATTCGAGATGGTTGGCGCAGTAAATCCCTTGCAGATGCACGAGAACGCCAGAGACGCCAATACCGTCGGAGGACAAGAGCTCTCCTGTTGTTCCTTTGCAATGTATGTAGTTTGAACTGAATTGTACATTTTAACCTGATCAAGGTATTTATCCACGTCAGTAAAATTACATAATGCATTTCAGTCATTGTCATTCTATGTCCTGTCTGCATGTGAAGCAGCCTCACATTTAACTTAGTAACGTCAGTGTAAACATTATTGCCAATTCTGTTGTGTAACTTAGTTGACTGAACCTACATTTTACTAACTTTGATATGTGACAGTATATAATCAGATCATTGCAGTTGTAATGTAGTGTCCTTGTATCTCAAACTGGAAATAAACCATTCATGCAATTAAGTTAACTTTTTATTTCCCATTCATTTCACTTCAATCACCATACTCATATTCATAGGATGTCCACCCTACAACATATTGCCAGTTGAACCCCAATGCACCCATCCTGCAGCTCTACTTTGATGATCTCCTGGCTGCAGCAGTGTCTGCACCACTTGACTGTGTTCCAGCTCTCCAAGAACACGATTACACGATCCAACATTAGGATACACAGCATCACACCTCATTGTTTCTTCACCAAAACCAAGCTTGATGCCTGTTAATTTGTTCTTCATTTTGTATTGTCACCCTCATTTTCCCAAGCTACCATTATGCATTATGTTTTGTTTAACACGTGTGATGTATAAATCCAATGATCAATCATAACTACATCTAATGATCAATCATGACTTGTGTATTGTGTACTGTGTAATCCACACATCACTTTGTCCCAGTTTCACCTGTAACTTTGAAGGAAAAAGTGTGGATGCTTTGAAAGACCATTTCAAGTCCAGTGGAGGCCAAGCTACCCGTCAGTCAACAATTATTCAACACTCAGGATACAGTATATTTGACTGATTGAGCTCTAAGAAAGCACAGGTTAGTTGGTCGAAACATTTAATGAGGCATTTTAAGCAAACAAATGAAGCTAATAAAATTAAACATGCTGCAACACAAGACAAACAAAACAAACAAAGCTAAATGATCATTTCTTGGCGAGTGCCTCCAGTAGTGCCAAAAAGCGGTCCTCCCGCCTCTCCTCTCTTGACCGAGACTCATCCTCTCTCCTCCTGGCCTCCTCGTCTCTTCTCTCCTCCCTTGTAAGTTTTATTAGTCTGGTGCACATCATACAGGTATAATATGCACTGGAATGCAATTGCTAGCTCCCAAAAGTGCATAGTACAGTAAAAAATAGAAGTAATTAAGTAAAAGACACTAAAGATTTAAAAAAGAGTAAAAATACAGCACAATCTTGTTATACTGAGGGAGACTGGAGTAGTCCACACCATCTTGTATTTGTCATACCTTGTTCTGGCCACCTCCTCTCTCCTCCTGGCCTCCTCTTCTCTCCTCTCTCCTCCTGCTCTCCTGGTACCTCTCTTCCTCCCTAGCCCTGGCTGCCTCCTCTCTCCCCCTGGCCTCCTCATACCTTTGCCCCTCTAGTGCCTGCTGTCTTGCCTCTCTCTTTTCCGTCTCTCTAAGGTAGTCCAGTACCTGGCTACTGGACTGACCTCCCTCCCTCCTTCTCTTTCGTGGTGGTACAGCAGGACACTCGTCCTCCACAGGAATGGGATCAGACACAGAGGGAGTTGAGACTTCAACAGCCTCCTGGCTTGCTGATGAAATTAGCAATGGTGGGGTGATGGATGGCTTACTGCCCAATGCAGCATCCATCACCCCATACCATTTCCAGGAGGCTGCTGTTGCCTCCCCTCCCTCTGTGCTGACCCCTGTTTTAGGACACTTCAAATCCTGCAAATTAGATGACAGGATTAGTTAATGACACTAAAGCATAGTAAATGGCTAATCGAAGGCATACACACAACACTGGTGACTGACTTTCTATTTTAGTTTGAGGTTCTCCCATTTCTTTTTTATGGTGGCTGGTGTCACCTTCCCCTCCAAGCCAAGCTCAACCACAAACATCCTAAGGGGACAAGGAACATGCCCAGCAATGACAAATGCTCCTTTCATCACATTTCGTAAAATAGGGTCAAGTGTTACTCACTCAAACCCCTTTATTGCTGCATTTCTCTTCCCAGTGAACAGCTCCTCCTTCTCCATCCTCCACTGGATGAGTTGCTCAGTATGTTCATCTGTCCCTAACAAATTAATGATGTTTTCCAGTGAGACAAAGCAGTTGACTGACTAGTACTTCAACTACCTAGTTAACGTTAGCTAACTGACGTCCTGGATAGGCTCGTGCATTAACAGCAAACTATTTTCTGGTGAGCTGAATTGGTATGTCGTACCGTACATAGCTAGCTATACTGACTTGGCTTGCATTCTGCTTTTTGGCAAATTTGACGAATGATGAGAAGAGTGAGAGGTAACGTTGTTAACTTCAGTGCACCACATAGCTAGCTAGCTAACTAGCTGGCTAGTTGATGTTACAGAAGTAAGTTACGCTAGTAGCTACCACTATAGATACCACTAGGCCACTGGTTGAGGTTATAGGTTTACATTTGCGCTCATTTATCCACTTAGCTTCGTGCAGCAATAGTATCTTTTAATGTTTCAATTATACACACAACACGAGTCGCTACAAATATGTAGTGACGTTACTGTACTAACACTTGAATGCGCTGCCGCTGCCGCTGCCGCTTGCACATCTGTCTGCGCGCCGCAGGATTCATAATAAAGCCTCCAGCGCGACTCGCACGTGACGTAATTTCCGCTGCGCACAGGATTGTGGGTCAGAATAGGCAGAGAAGACTGCTGGCGTGCATACTGCAAAATACGACCGGATGTAGTATCACATCCTGGCATTTTTGCCATACTGCATGTGGCATACTATGTATTGCGACATACTACTTTCTGTTTTGGCATACTATATAGTAGGGTAGTAGGCGATTCGGAACGCAGCCCTGGCCTCCAGCGGCGCAGGCAGGATCGCACAAGGGACCGACGGCGCAGGCAGGACCGCTCAGGGGGCCGACGGCGCAGGAGAGACCGCTCAGGGGGCCGACGGCGCAGGAGAGACCGCCCAGGGGGCCGACGGCGCAGGAGAGACCGCCCAGGGGACCGACGGCGCAGGAGAGACCGCTCAGGGGGCCGACGGCGCAGGAGAGACCGCTCAGGGGACCGACGGCGCAGGAGAGACCGCTCAGGGGGCCGACGGCGCAGGAGAGACCGCTCAGGGGGCCGACGGCGCAGGAGAGACCGCTCAGGGGGCCGACGGCGCAGGCAGGAACGCTCAGGGGGCCGACGGCGCAGGCAGGAACGCTCAGGGGGCCGACGGCGCAGGAGAGCCCGCTCAGGGGACCGACGGCGCAGGAGAGACCGCTCAGGGGACCGACGGCGCAGGCAGGAACGCTCAGGGGGCCGACGGGGCAGGAGAGCCCGCTCAGGGGGCCGACGGCGCAGGAGAGCCCCCTCAGGGGGCCGACGGCGCAGGAGAGACCGCTCAGGGGACCGACGGCGCAGGAGAGACCGCTCAGGGGGCCGACGGCGCAGGAGAGGCCGCTCAGGGGGCCGACGGCGCAGGAGAGCCCGCTCAGGGGGCCGACGGCGCAGGAGAGCCCGCTCAGGGGGCCGACGGCGCAGGAGAGACCGCTCAGGGGGCCGACGGCACAGACGGACCCACCAAGGCGGCCGGCGACATAGACGGAACCCCCGAGGCCGGCGAAACCGCTCAGGTGGTCTGCCATGAAGCAGGAGGGCAAGAACAGCGGTGTCTGGGGGAACAGAGCTGGAAGATTGCCAGAGGACCAGCCCTGGGGCTGGGGTGGCCACAGGGCCTGGCGTGGCAGCTGAGCCAGGGGTATCTTGGAGATCAGAGTCCGGTTCCCCTAACCGAACAGGGTTAGATAGCCTGGGCCTAACAGGGCTAACGGGACCGAGACTAGCTGGGCAGACAGGGTCAGGACCTGCAACTGCTACCGTTAACCCTACAACTATCGCTACGATTATGACTATGGGGTCAGGAGCCGAGTCATCTACAGAGAATGGGATGACTACAGGGACAACGGGACTGGGGCTAGTAGGTCTCACAGGATTGGGGCTTGAGGAACAGGGGCTAACAGGGCCTGAGCTACTAACAGGGCTGGAGCTAACAGGGCTGGAGCTAACAGGGCTGGAGCTAACAGGGCTGGAGCTAACAGGGCTGGAGCTAACAGGGCTGGAGCTAACAGGGTTGCCGGGGTCAGGGACAGCCACCACTAAGGGGACAGGAACTGGGTCAGGTAAGGAGTTGGAGTCTGGAACCGGAATTGCTACCGCAATAGCCACAGCTATGGCTACAGCAATGGCGACGGCTATAGGGTCAGTTTCAGCTGCCGGTCCAGGGACAGCTACAGGGCCTGGAACAGGGCCCTGTGGGAGCGCAGCCATGGAGGACTGCTGAGGCACACAAGGAACAGGAGTCTCTTGTAGCTCAGGGAACAGCACAGCCAAGGGGGCCTGCTGGAGCATAGCCATGGAAGGCTGCCGGGGCTCATGAGGAACAGGAGTCTCTTGTAGCTCAGGGAACAGCATAGCCAATGGGGCCTGCTGGAGCACAGTCATGGAGGGCTGCTGGGATGCAACCACAGGTGGCCACTGGAGCACATGAGGAACTGGAGATGCTTGCAGCTCGGTGTCCAGGAAACACTGCAGGCCACTGATGGGTGACAGCTGCGGCTGGGACTCCGTGGATTGCTGAGGCATGGAACACAGGGGGCGTCTGTGGCACGGAGACCTGGAGGTGCCCACGGTGCAGAGACTAGGAGGCGCCAGAGCGCTGAACAAAAGATGCTCCGGGGTGCTGGGTTGCCGTAGCTCGAGGACACTGGACAGCGGAGTCACTGGGCCGCTGGTCAGCAGGGGAACGTCTGATACGCTGGGGAGCGCAGACGCCGGGGCAGTGGGGAGCGCAGACGCCGGGGCACTGGGGAGCGCAGACGCCGGGGCACTGGGGAGCGCAGACGCCGGGGCACTGGGGAGCGCAGACGCCGGGGCACTGGGGAACGCAGACGCCGGGGCACTGGGGAGCGCAGACGCCGGGGCACTGGGGAGCGCAGACGCCGGGGCACTGGGGAGCGAAGACGCCGGGGCACTGGGGAGCGCAGACGCCGGGGCACTGGGGAGCGCAGACGCCGGGGCACTGGGGAGCGCAGACGCCGGGGCACTGGGGAGCGCAGACGCCGGGGCACTGGGGAGCGAAGACGCCGGGGCGCAGGAGCGGAGGCAACGGGAACGCCACCGCCTCTTGGATGCCCTCTTAGAACACCGGGGGGCATCAGGAAGAACCTGGGGTCCGAGAGACGCTGCCATCTCCTTGCCCTCAGACCAGTCCAACACCGGATCAATGTACTCATTGCGGTCAAAGTAGTAGTCGATCTCAGTGAGGTAATCAGGCTTGTAATCCGGCTGCAGTCTGGCAGATGCCAAGGCGATGGCGGAGGTCAACCGCTTTGTAGTCCCGGCTAAAGAGTCGGCTAAGAAAGGCCTGCTAGAGATCTCCTGGAGAGCCAACTCATAAAACCTCTTTTCATCAGTCAGGAAAAAGGCATAACCAGCCGCCTCCACAAAGCGCCAAACATTTGATGGTACCTGTCTTAAATCGTCCGCTGGGTCCATAATTGGTCGGTTCATTCTGTTAGGGTTTGAGGCAGGACCCAAAAGCAGACGGCAGGCAAGCAGCTCAGGTTCAAAATAAGGGTTTTAATTTCAAAATAATACTGGGAGGAAACGCAGGGGAAACACGCACTAACATTGACAATGAACCGACCGAGAACAAAGGAAACAGGAGGGCATATATACTCAGGGAGAACAATCAAGGAACAATGTACAGGTGTGCAACAAGACATAACGAGACACAGGTGCAAACAATCACCCAGACAAGGACATGGAGGGATTCCAACAAGACACCAACACAAGGACACAGGAACAAGGACACAATGGAAGGGAACGGGGAACGAGGCTGGGACAGGGAAAGGGACCGGGCAGAAGCAGAGGGGGGAACTAAAGGGCCAGGAGAGGAGGGACTTGAGTGACGTGAGACTAGTGAGGGGACAGGTGTCTAGAGCTGGGGCTGGGAGGACACAACCAACATGGAAGACAAGACAACGAACACAAGACCAAACACACGGAGGTAGAACAAAACCAAGTGACAAAGTGTACAATAGTCTCTGGGGGTAGTGCAGGGGCAGTCACTGGGAGAGGTGCTCAGGGTCCAGGAAGGTCCATGGGGCACAGGAGCTCAGGGTCAGGAATCCAGGCCAGGATCAGGGGATGAGCAGGGCGAACCAGGGGTCCGGGGCAGGGGCGAGGGTCTGGACCAGGAGCAAGCAGAGTGGACCAGGAGTCCGGGGCGAACCAGGGGTCCGGGGCGAATCGGGGGTCCGGGGCGAATCGGGGGTCCGGGGCAGGGGCGAGGGTCTGGACCAGGAGCAAGCAGAGTGGACCAGGGGTCCGGGGCGAACCAGGGGTCCGGGGCGAATCGGGGGTCCGGGGCAGAAACGGGGGTCCAGACAGGGAGCAGGGGGTGAGCCGGGACTGACCCGGCCCGAACCATAACATATACTCCGGCTAGGCCACTTAGATCATCTGACAGCAATTTGCTGGTCATTCCGAAAACCCGGATGATAAGTCGAGACTCAGCTTTTAGTTCCTATGACCCTAAACTTTGGAATTCACTCCCAGATAACATTAGAGCCATTGACAGTGTCAGTAGTTTCAAAAAGAAACTCAAAACACATCTTTGTACTGTGTTTTGCTTTTATTTAGGGTGCCTGTTTTTAGAGTCCCTGGTTTTGTGGTTCCATATGCTTTTTCTATTTTATTACTATTATATTTTTTATTTTATTTCTATTATTTTGTTATGTGTATATGTATATAGGTATTTATGTGTGTGTATGAATGTGTTTATATGTTCTGTGAAGCACTTTGTAAAAAAAAAAGTACTATACAAATAAAGTGTATTATTATTACTATTATTGCATCCTATTGTCACTGCATAGATTCATTCAGATGAAGTGGCCTAGGTAGGTGACCCCATTCTAGAGGGGTGGGGGTCTGTCGGGTCACTTGCCTTGCCTCTAGTTTTGACTGAATGTGTCTGACCCCCCCCACACACACACACAGAATTATTGTGTGAAAATGTAGACATTGTAGTCCTGTGTTTTGAGTTGCACCATATTCAGGGTACAGTATATATATGCACTTTGTTACACAGTCCTGGGCTTTAGTGCAGCTGCAAAGTCATTAATTCATTTTTCAAACTACATTCACAGAACCTCTGAATCTTCTTGAAAAACCAAACAATCGTCCCAAAACAGATTCAGTGTCGTCAGATCATACCCCAAGCCAGTCAAAATTAAAAACACAACTCAGCAGTCAGTACACCCTACATCAAAGGATGGAAAACACCATGTTCAGGGAATGTAGCTGCAGAATTTTTTTTTTATTGTTTACAAAGTAAATGCATTTTGCATGAAGTCAAAACTCAGCACATTCAGCACTTGCATACAGTTAAAATAAAGACAAAAGGACAATGACAAAATATGAATGAGAAGCACAAAATCAAAGTCAACAAGTACTTCATCATTCGGCCTCAGCATCTATCTTGGTGCTGGGTCAGACCACAGGACTTCATCCACATCACATAGCACATTCTTCCCAGCCAAGCAACAGGGGAAGAACCCTCTGGTGTGCCGGATCCAGGCTTGGCAAGCCTCCACACCTGTAAATCAAATCAGATCACCCAGCTATGCCTGTCTTCACTTGGGTATCAGAAGGGGGAAATGACAGGACCAGCTGGGTTTCATCGGCATAGCAGAAGCCATGCGAGCGAATGACAGAGCCCAGAGACGTAGTGTAGAGGGAAAAAAGGAGAGGACCCAGGACAGACCTTTGTGGAACCCCCGTTCACCCAACATCGTCCTCGAGCGCTGCATTCCATAGGCCTGAAATAAGGCCTGCCGTATTATTCGGTTCACCATGGATCTTCCTGAAGTTCCTCTTTTAATTTTTTCCAGTAATCCAAACTCCATATCCAGTTCCCATTTTGATCACTGGCTCACACACAAATAAAACGATTCCTTGTTCAATTATTTCAGACTTGTATTCCCAATTCAACTGTACACCATATTTGAGGGGTTCTTTTGCAAAAACAGACATCTCCGTTTGTAGGCCTATTAGGTATCCTAAATCATGTTTGCCCATGTCTGCGCTGAGGCCTAAATAGGCCTATTCATCTCTTGATGTGGATGTTGCAGAGTGACATGCAGGACATGGAAAGACAGTTGACGTATTCGTAAAAACATCACACACTAATATTTATTCACAAGCACAAACTTCTGCATCAGGATAGCTGACATAAACCCATTCAATACGTGTGGTCATATTCAAGTCTCGTCATAATATGGGAGATATCATGAGGGAATGGATGAAGGACTTAAAACAAACTGATTGTAAGGACTATATTGGAACATTTGGACTGAATTTGATTATTGAATAGAGAATATTACTCAAAAAGAAAAGGGCAGGAGTGCTCAGAAGTTCAGACAGATGTGATGAAGGTGCTATTTGGTCAAGAACACAAAAGACTGAGCAGGGGAGCCTACCCACACATATAGCTTATAAAGCTATATCTCAATAAAGGCTTTTTAACATTTTGCCAGTTACTTTTCTTCTAATGAAATAATATTATTATATGAAGTGTCTACTCCTGTTTGGGTTATTATTTGAAGTTTCTAATTTTTGGGGGGAGCCTGTAAACATTGAATACAGTAAGTTCATCCAACGTTATTATCCGCTTGGCTGTTTTGGCGTGACTCTTGTGATTCTCATTTCCAAATTGATATTAACTATAGTATCCACTAAGATACTATATCGCTCAAACTCGTAAATCACCTGTTTGATTGGTATAATGTGAAGTGAACATAGTGTTACAGTGTAGGCTTATTCCTACTTTTTTTTTCCATAAGCCTCCAGATTTCCCTATTACTCTAGACCGCAGCTCCGGACTTCGAGCACCAAAACAGCTCTGGCGTATCCCGAGGCCTCCGGATTGCAGCTTCATTTTTGCCGCGGTAGTGTAATTTTCCGGTGAAAACGAAGAATAAGAAGAATAACGGAGGTCTTCAAGCAAGACCTCAAGACGTACCTTTTCGACCTAGCCTACAATCACTAGCTAGGACCTTGAGACACAGAAAGGCAGCCTCAAACCTACCTGTGAATCCTCTGTATACATTGGTATCTATCCTGCTATGTAATGTTTGTATATCAAGTAGTGTACAGAAGCTGGTTATCCTGAAACAGGCTTGTTCTGTTCTGACAGCTGTGTTGCTTCAATGACTCAGTGTGCTACTAACCGTTTTCTGCCTCCCTTAGTGCCTCTCTCTCTCCCTCCTATCCTCTAACCAGGTCCAGTGTCAGCTGTGGAGCTGTGGATATAATAGTATTTAGTACACACTCACACGTACACACAGACACACATCAGTCCACATCCGGCTTAGGCCTGGACCTGATGCTCCTAGCCTTTCTTGCTCTGAAAATTGAATTTAATGTAATTTATTGTTCTTTAAATGTTCTTAGCCATTAGACAAATATATTCCAGGAGCTTGCCCCAGGTTGCCTGTTTCAATATCTGTGTGGTCTGTATGGCTCTATGTGCTACTAACCCTGTTCTGCCTTCCCTCTCCCTAGTGCCTCTCTCTCTCCCTCCTATCTTCTAACCAGGTCCAGTGGAGGCCCCACTTTCACCAGCAGACCTCCCGGAGTCCGATAGATACCCCTGTGTCTGCTGTGGATGTCGTAGCATGTCCGTAGAATGTTCTCTCTCCTATGATGCTTTTAGCCTCTCTCACTCTGAAATGTAATTTAATGTAATGTATTGCTTTATAAATGTTCTTAGCCGGTAGACAAACATACTCCTGGAGCTTGCTCGATCGCCTTGTTGAGGGGGGTCAGGGAAGAATTTTTACAGCTCACTTATCTGGCCCCGGGTGATTACTGTTTTTTTGCTTCCCTCTGGAATATGTAGAGAGTGGGTCGTATTCCCACCTCCCTTGTTCTCTGTAAAGCGCATTGTGTTGCCTCTGGGTATGAAATGCGCTATACAAATAAAGCTTTGATTGATTGATTGATTGATTGAATAACTCAGTAGTGTAATCCAGGCCTAAGAAACCAGGTCCATTCCAACTTCCACAACAGGTCTTTCTCTTTCTCCAACTCCCTTCTCCTTCACCGATCCCTTCTTCAATAGGTGGTGGTGAACCTGAGGAGAGAGAGAGAGGGAATGAGAAAGAGGGGGGGGCAGGTATGTGTAGAAACTCTTTATGTACCGTTCTGTATATCTAGTTGTACAGTATGTGTAGTTGCACTTCTGGGACAATAAAGATGTTCAAAATATAAAAAATACAGATGTTCAGAATATAAACAGTAATGATTTTCAGACTATAAAAATGAATTTGATATTAATTTGACACACGCACACACGCACGAAACACACAAACACGCACTGTTGCTTACAAAGATTGGGTCCTTCTGTGAATTTTCTGAAGCTCTTGGATTAATTGTATGAACACACTGGTGTGTCTTTATGTGTGTTGACTGGGTGAAGCTCCTCCCACACTGGTCACAGAGGTAGGGCTTCTCTCCTGTATGAACACGCTGGTGTATCTTTAACTCTCCTGACCGACTGAAGTTCTTCCCACACTGGTCACAGTGGTATGGCTTCTCTCCTGTATGGACACGCTGGTGTATCTTTAACTCTCCTGACGTAGTGAAGTTCTTCCCACACTGTTCACAGTGGTATGGCTTCTCTCCTGTATGAACACGCTGGTGTATCTTTAACTCTCCTGACGTAGTGAAGCTCTTTCCACACTGATCACAGTGGTATGACTTCTCTCCTGTATGAACACGCTGGTGTGACTTTAACTGTCCTGACCGACTGAAGTTCTTCCCACACTGGTCACAGTGGTATGGCTTCTCTCCTGTATGGACACGGTGGTGTATCTTTAACTCTCCTGACGTAGTGAAGTTCTTCCCACACTGTTCACAGTGGTATGGCTTCTCTCCTGTATGAAGACGCTTGTGTGTCTTTAAGTCTCCTGACGTAGTGAAGTTCTTCCCACACTGGTCACAGTGGTATGGCTTCTCTCCTGTATGAACACGCTGGTGTGTCTTTAAGACTCCTGACGTAGTGAAGTTCTTCCCACACTGGTCACAGTGGTATGGCTTCTCTCCTGTATGAAGACGCTCGTGTGTCTTTAAGTCTCCTGACGTAGTGAAGTTCTTCCCACACTGATCACAGTGGTATGGCTTCTCTCCTGTATGAACACGCTGGTGTGTCCTTAAGTGATATGACTGACTGAAGTTCTTCCCACATTGTTCACAGTGGTATGGCTTCTCTCCTGTATGAACACGCTGGTGTGACTTTAACTTTCCTGACGTAGTGAAGTTCTTCCCACACTGGTCACAGTGGTATGGCTTCTCTCCTGTATGAACACGCTGGTGTCTCTTTAAGTGTTCTGACGTAGTGAAGTTCTTCCCACACTGATCACAGTGGTATGGCTTCTCTCCTGTATGAACACGCTGGTGTATCTTTAACTCTCCTGACGTAGTGAAGTTCTTCCCACACTGTTCACAGTGGTATGGCTTCTCTCCTGTATGAACACGGTGGTGTTTCTTAAGGTTTGTTGCCAGAGTGAAGTTCTTCCCACACTGGTCACAGTGGTATGGCTTCTCTCCTGTATGAACATGCTGGTGTGACTTTAACTTTCCTGACGTAGTGAAGTTCTTCCCACACTGGTCACAGTGGTATGGCTTCTCTCCTGTATGAACACGCTGGTGTGTTTTAAGGTTTGTTGCCAGAGTGAAGTTCTTCCCACACTGGTCACAGTGGTATGGCTTCTCTCCTGTATGAACACGCTGGTGTGTTTTCAAATGTCTTAACGTAGTGAAATTCTTCCCACACTGGTCACAGTGGTATGGCTTCTCTCCTGTATTAACACGCTGGTGTGACTTTAAGTTTCCTGACGTAGTGAAGTTCTTCCCGCACTGGTCACAGTGGTATGGCTTCTCTCCTGTATGAACACGCTGGTGTGTCTTTAAGTGTTCTGACGTAGTGAAGTTCTTCCCACACTGATCACAGTGGTATGGCTTCTCTCCTGTATGAACACGCTGGTGTATCTTTAACTGTCCTGACCGACTGAAGTTCTTCCCACACTGTTCACAGTGGTATGGCTTCTCTCCTGTATGAACACGGTGGTGTTTCTTAAGGTTTGTTGCCAGAGTGAAGTTCTTCCCACACTGGTCACAGTGGTATGGCTTCTCTCCTGTATGAACACGCTGGTGTTTCTTAAGGTTTGTTGCCAGAGTGAAGTTCTTCCCACACTGGTCACAGTGGTATGGCTTCTCTCCTGTATGAACACGCTGGTGTTTCTTAAGGTTTGTTGCCAGAGTGAAGTTCTTCCCACACTGGTCACAGTGGTATGGCTTCTCTCCTGTATGAACACGCTGGTGTGTCTTAAGGTTTATTGCCAGAGTGAAGTTCTTCCCGCACTCGTCACAGTGGTATCGCTTCTCTCCTGTATGAACACGCTGGTGTGTCTTCAACTCTCTTGACGTAGTGACATGCTTCCCACACTGGTCACAGTGGTATGGCTTCTCTCCTGTATGAACACACTGGTGTGTCTTTAACATTCCTGACTCCATGAAATTCTTTCCACACTGATCACAGTGGTATGGCTTCTCTCCTGTATGAACACCCTGGTGTCTTTAACTGCCCTGATGTAGTGGTGAAGTTCTTCCCACACTGGCAACAGTGGAATGGCTTGGTTGGCTAGGTGGTGATAGGGAGTGATCGAGAGGAGCAGGAGGAGAGAGTCTCTGGTCTGATCTCTCTGTTCCTCAGCAGGGAGATGTGGAGGTTGTCATGGCTCCTCTTGATGTGATTGTGGAGTAAGATCTGGGAGGTTTAGGAGAATTGGTACTCGGACAAGGAGCACACCTGGGGCAACTCTGACATTACTCCTGGGAGAGTGAAAGAGAGAAACAAACATTAAAAAGGATTCTCACACATGTAGTACAGAACACAACTTCAGATTGAGGACAGGAGAGAGCAAGATATGCAAGAGGTTCCTCTGACTGAGCTCAAGTGAGGGACAGCGACAGAGGAGAGAGGAGTGAGAAAAAGAAAAGAGGAGAGAAAACATGTAATACGTTGAAGCCCACAGCGTTAACTTAGATAGCTAGAATAAACTAGCCAGCACTCCTTAACTTTAGTCAAGCTACCATGTCCCATGGCAACTAAGAGCATTCCATTCTGTTCATAGATGGCCTGCCTGCCTAACATCGGCAATTTGCTTGCCTAACAGTGATTGCAGTGCATGACAGTGACCCCTGTATCGTTGCATCCATGAGTGTCCTGAATTTCAGGTTGTATGCCCACGTCTATTATGAATAGCAGATCTCTGGTTCTTTCAGCAGTAAGGAACGAGGTGGATGAGAGAGATATGGAGGAGAAGATGGAGGGAAGGAGAGTCGAGGACAGCTACCTCTAGCGGTGCTCCTTTTGTCCCAGTAGTAGTCGAAGGAGATGCTCTTGTATCTGTACTACTGTCCGTACAAGACCAGCAGCTCCTCCCCGACAGCCAGCAGCCGACAGCAGCGAAACAGGGTCCCTCCACGGTACTGAAACGCTACCAGGTTCTGCTCTTCCTCAGTACGGGCACAGTTCAAATACCTAGGAGAAAGAAGGGATGGTTTCATAAAAACTAACTGGTGAGGAAGGGAGAGATGGGAGGAAGGAAGGATGAAGGAAGAGAGGGAGGGAGAAAACAAAGTGGGTGAGATGTAGGGACTGACTTTATGGAGGGAGGGAGGGAGGGAGGGAGGGAAACTTTCAAGACTGGAGAGGTGGTTTATTTTGAGAGAGAGCAGCAGAATAAATTATGGAAATCTGAGAAATGAGCATGTAGTCATATTTCTTCACCTGATTGTAATGCCTTATTATTCTACAGTTTACACATGCAAAGATGGGTCCATCCCTGACATGATCTCTAAAAAGTCCTATTCTGCCTATTGTTGTCCTTTTAAATTGTTCATGAAGTCTTTCCTTTAACATAGCCTTTTTATTTGCATATGACTGCTTATAGGCCTCTGGATTCATTGCGAGTTTCTTCTCCATTAACTTCCTTATATTAATTCTATCACAGTCCCTTATGTCTGGATCCTGCTGTTTCTGTCTCTCTAGTGGCATGCTGTTCAGCATTATGCTTAGCTCTGGTTGCGTGTGCATCTCTCTCCATCTGTCTCTGCCTAGATGTATGCTTTCTAAGAGCTTCTTTAGCTCTGGTTGCTTGTGCGTCTGTATCCATCTGTGTAGCTCTGCTTGCTGGCTGCTTTGCAGCATGTTTAGTTCTGTCTGCTTGTGCGTCCCTCTGAGGTTGTTTTGTCCCTCTGGTACTTTCTCTTTTACGGTCTCTTCTCTTTTCTCAGTAAATCCGGGTCATAGTTGGACTTACAATTAATGGACTAATTCGGACTCAATGATTTCTTTTTTACAGGTTTTGCAAATGTCTTTTACAGTTGTTCAAATATATAGGTTTTTGCTATTGTAGAGTGAGGAGAGCCCTGCTCTTTTCTTTGGAGAATCACCACTAGGGACTTAAAGTCCCAGTTAACCCAGTTCAAATTTTTGTTATGAGCTTCACACACCACAGGAAAACATGTCATTAACCACCCAGCCAAATCTGAGTGATTAAAAATGTCGCTAAGTATATAAAATAAGGCTTCAAAATCGGTTAAAAATCAGCAGCATTCTCTGGTCTGAGACTGTGGGGGCGTGTCTGCTGGAGGCACCGAAGCCACACCCAATTGCGTGGGGAGGGGGTGTGGAGGGAAGAACCTGTCAAATAGTACCGTTCTCTGGTCTGCATACACTGGCACTCTCTTTTGTGGTAGGAAGTCACAGCTTTGTGAAAACAGAGAGGAGTTGAAATTACACTTGTCTAATGAGTCAAACGCACAGATGCTTCCTCCTAACCTACCTCCTGACAAACAACACAGGTAAAACTGTAGCTACTCTATACCAACGCGCCAGTGTTACTGCCCTTAGATGCAAAATACAAAAACAGGCAACGAGGAATGTACGAGTCTGTCCCTATTTTCTCCCTGCCACCTCCGGACCCATTCCTATCCCTAACAGGCGATCCTGTCGTCCCTTGGGATCAATGGAAAAAGTTGTTTAAAATGTACCTTTTAGTCACTGGCTTGAACAGCGCTGATAGCGCGAAGAAGCGTACTACCGGAGTTGATAATCGGGACAGACTCATCCACTCTCGTTGGCAATGTTATGTGTGAGAATATTCTCACACATAACATTGCCAACGAGAGTGGATGAGTCTGTCCCGACGAGCACTCGGCTTCAACTTTCCCGCAACATATCCAACAGAACTGGAATGTTCAGCCAGTAGCCGCCGAGCACCGCTTCACTGGGAGAGGGTGCGTCTTTCTCCAGCTGCAGCTGGTCTAACTAACCATCCCCCTCGCTCCCACCTCCCGGTCTCCCGCTGGAGAAATATACTGTCACCATTACCGGTGAACCCATACGCACATGAGGTGCCACAAATATGGCAGGCAGTTTCTGTATAGTTAACGCTTATAGTCATAATATATCATCCGTAACGTTATTTGGTGGGTGGTCGCCTGGTCGGTGCTGCTAGCTGTTAGCTAGACTAAGGTTATATACACACTCCCATCTGAAACAAGCTACATAGCTATAATTCCTCCTAAGATTACATAATTCATCATAGCTGACATTACCACATACATGTCAAGACATATTTTGTATATTAATAGCAGTGTATTTTCCTATTGCTTACGTTACCTAGCTAACGTTATAACGTTAATAAGCTATAAGCACACAAGGCAGCGGTGTCGGCACCAAAGGTTGATGCGACAGGAGAATGGAGGCCGGGGAGGGAGATGGTTGGCTCCGCCGAATTCACCAGGACCAGTCGTGAGTCCGTGAAACCCAAAAGCCTCATATTATAAATGCAGAAGCTTTCGGGAGTGAAATGTTTGCTGCAGAGGCGGGCGCTAGCGGTGACAGACTCTGTAACACCATGGCTCTTCAAAAATGCTAACCATTTGCTTCTCACTCCCATACTCGGGAGTGAAAGAAGCAGACCTTATCATCCCATTCCTGCTGGCATCCAGGAAGGATGCATTTTCGTTTAGATTTATGCATAGGCATTGCTAACTAAGAAAAACTAGCTAATTCTAGACTGTTGGTTAAAACTAGCTAATTCTAGACTCAAGATTGAGCAGGAAAACCGGAGATTCAAATCCGTTCTAGCTTTATATAGTGTTAGGGCGGGGATATGCTAAGAACGCCGCTCTACGTCATCCGGTACCCGTTTTAAGCCCGCCCAGAAAATCCGGAAATCAAAACTGGTTAAAAACACAAAACTGGTCTAACTTCACAATTCAGTACTACACATGGTTCATCCCATTTTTACATGTTATCAGCAATGCATCACTAACACATAGAATGTGTTTTCAAGCAAATCTCTGATTTTGGTTAACTGGGACTTTAAGCTCCGCCTATCTTATCAGCTTACTTGTTTTTTCTAGTTTGTCTCTGAGCATTGAACAGTATGGTACACTTCTCTGCTCCCTTTTTACACTGCACCACAAAATTGGCTAAAACCCATGATAACAGCTGATTTTGTCGTTGTGAGCGAAGGGAGGGGGAGCAGATGGCCCTCCTCAGTTTGAAAATGCTCTCTGATGACAAAGGTTAGGCTCCACCCCTCGTATGGGACTGCGGTCAAGCTAGCCGCAATTTATTTTTCCACAGTCAAATGAGCCGCACATTTTTCTTCCACGTTCAATTCAAGACGAGTGCGCACCTATTACACGTATTACGGTACTCGATGAATCCGTCTCGAATACAGTGGCCGTGTCTGAACGTCCATACTACGTGCTACATACTATATAGTACAACTTGCATACTACATGCTAATTAGTAGATACTACTCCACGAAAACATGTTTAGTATATGAGATAAATGTAGCATGCTCCTCGCATCATCCAGTGAAAGTGACGGGCTCTGGCTTGCATATCTTGTTTAACTTAGAACAATATTAAGCTAGCCATGCATTGGAGTTGGTCATCCAACAGGCTCAATCCTCAACTTTCTGTATAATTCAAATTGTGAAATGGCTGTGATTATAGTCCACAAAATGTTCTTCCTTTGCCTCGTTTAGCACCAGCAGCAAAACTCTCCTCCAAATTCATTATCTCTGTTAGCAGGGCTAACGTTGCACACAGTAGCTTGTGCTTATTATTATTATTGGGGTTGGTGAGAAGCTTGTGCAGTGGAGGGTTTCTTTTGGGGGAGTTAGCCATTGGATTGTTATGCTTAAATTATGCAAGCCAGCTAGTTCCCAAACTTGTTTGATAACGTTATTTGATTCAGACATAACGTAGGCTGCCTGGTACAGTCCACTGACCAGTTGCTGGTTAGCTATGAGAGGCTGGAGCCCAGCCGACCGTTGCATCCCCCCAACCCGCAACGGAGGGTTATCAAATGGGCTGAGACTCCCCCTCTCATTGCTAACCAGCAACTGAGCCAATTGAGCTAAAGGTGGTTAACTAGCTCGATCATAAATTACTCAAACTGAATAAATATGACACCGATAAGCACACCGATGGCAATAGTTATAGCTTATCTTAATATTACTAAGACATCTGCTAAAAACTGACAGATTTAGCTACAATGTCCACGAACATTAAAGCTAGGTTGTCGCCTCAACTTCCACCAATTTTAATAAACCGGAAACTACGGTGACGTGCCGCGATGTTTCATCAAATCACCATCTTGTTTCCGGAATAGCATCCTCTTGATGCCTGGTACATTTTTGGGGTAATGTCGGGAATATGTAGTAAATACTATATAGTACGCTAGATGTAGCAGGCACAATTATGATGTAGCATGCTGCATCTGGCCTACTATATAGTATGTACTACATACATAGTATGGACATTTGGACACGGATTTTGTGTATTATCCACAAAAATGTTGCCTTTTCCTGGCATGGGATGTGCGGCTGCTGCTGCCGCCAGGAGAAGACCTCTTCGCGCTGCAAGGAGAAGAGCCGTCATGAGATTTGTTCTCGATATGCTTGTAGTTTAGGTAAATATTGAACGTTAGCTTGCTAGCTACGTTAGTTAGCTAGGTTAGTTCATAGCCCCGCATGTGCTGGCTTGGGGCTAGCTATACTGTTACATTTGTATCAGGGATGTTATATTAAATAGATTCTGAGAGGAGGCAGGTAAGCAAAACAATAAAACTCAAGTCATTTTAAAGAGGTGGGTAAACTGAGTTCTCATCACTACACGCCTGCTTTGTAATGTTACATTTTAGCTCTACAGATAATGACATCTATCTATCATATTGTAAAGACAAGTATATGCCATAAGCACAAATTAGTTAAAGTTTTCCCTAATAATATTCCCCCTGTAGGCTCGCATGGAAGACAGAGGTCCTTACACCCAAATCAACCTCCACGTCCCCCTGTTGAGGACCGATTTTGACGTGGCGGACACAAGGGGGGACTTGAGATTGTCAAAATCGACACTGAGGAACCTCATTTATACCCTTGGTGATGGTCAGGGAGGATGGGGCAAGACCATGGAGGTGCTCATAGCAATAACAATAATAATAATTAATTGCATTTACAGCTTTTCTCAGAACTCACCCTTTACAATGGTCTTGTCATTCACACACAGGTGCTAGTCTTTGGAGGTAACATTATATCAGTCATTTAGCAGACACTTTTTTCCAACATAACATTAGTCATTTATTTAGCAGACACTTTTGTGTCTCCTAAGCGACTTACAGTAAGTCTAATTGCATTTAACCATTTAAAGGTTGAAGACCTTGATGGTGGCCATGGTCCTGCTGCTGCAGATCATCCCAACCCTGGAGATGGCCTCAGAGAGCGTCTCACAGCGGCAGCATCGGCACCAGCACAAGCTGCTTGGATCCCAGCTCTTGATGAGCATGACTACCCCATCCTGCCATAAGTAGTCAGTCAGTCTATCAGTTCATGAGTGTGCTTTGCCTTGTTCCTCATAGACAGCCTTGAGGCTTTAAACGTCAATCAGTTGGTTAGAGGCAGCCTTGAAGCATTTGTTTAAATGTATTTGTATGCGTATCATTTAGCGTTTCATTTAGCACTGTACATAGTAATCAGTTCTTTATTAAGTTTTTTGGGGGGAGAACACAGATCAGCGTTCTCGTCGTGTCTCCTGTCAGTACTTTTTGCAAGGAAAGCTAATGATCTGACCAAATATAAAGAAGTCAAAAGAATATTTGAAGACTATTGTGTAATAAAAATATCCAAGAAATGTTTATGGTTGTGCTTCCTCCATTATACATGTAAAGGTTACTTCTTGATGTATTAACATTTCAACAAAGTGTAATATCTACACATCAGACACATTGTCTAGATATGTCTACATGTCATGTACAGTAACTTGGAAGGTCTTAACACAACATGCAGAGAGCTTTGGACATGCCTTATCAAGTAGATAGTCAGACACATTTGAAAAACAGTGATGCTTTCATAACCGTCTGTGAATAATTCCAATGAAGCATTGTGAACAAACATGTATGTTCCCTTTATGCCAAATTGCAAACTATAATGTCCATTAGGAATGTTCTTTTACTCTAATGACTGGTTTTAGGTATAGTGACATTTGGTTTTAGGTATAGTGACATTTGTTGATCTCCTTTGACTGGGAATACATTACAAGGAATGAGACACAAAGACCAATTTAATTCAAGAAAATACATTTCATAAAACATATAAACAATAATGGAACGAGATAAAACAGTTTCTTTTTTGACTAGCCATGTACAAGGTGATCTACAGGCTACATGATAGCAAATATATTGAATTTCGACATTTCTTACACATCTCTTAAGCAATCATGGTCATATTACATGAAAATGTAAGTCTGTTTGTCTTGATTCTAGCTATATTAACATTTAAGCTATGACAATAGTACGTTTTGAGCAAGAGCCGTCTGAACACCTGTAACGTTAGTAGCCTATTAACGTTAGCTGGGCTAGCTAGCTAACGTAACGTCCACCACTGAGGTCAAGGTTGGCAGCTAGCTATCATGACGTTCTTTTTCAAAATGTAATTTCTACCCCACCCATATACACAAAACTGCATTTGTACCTCTGTGTCGTTACAACTAAGAAATCTGGCAGAAAAAATATTTTTTTTTATCGACAAATTAAGTCAATACATTTGAAAGCTCCGGCCGGTGACTTCCACCATCCACTTTTTATTTTTATCACTGCCCAGTGACGTATCACATCTCGACTTCCGGAACAGTATGCTCTGGACCATAGACATTATAAAGAACTAGACTGGCCACGCCCCCTTTAGACTCGACCGACTCGACCGCCATGTTATGCAGGGCATCATTTGGAACATGTTACCATTGGGCTTCAGAGCTGCTCGTCGTTTTGTTCAGTAAGTGACTAGTGACTCTTATTATATTTTAGTATCAGCCCAAATACAGTTAGACTAGCCTTTTAAGGTTTTATGAATACTCAGGCGTTTGCGGGAAGAGAATGGTAGGCTTATATGGGTATTGTAATGGTAATTATTTACTTCTCACAATTAAATTGCATAGCTAACTGGTTAGGATAACAGACTAGTCTAGCTGCCCTAAGCTAACATTACACGGATAACGTAATTTATTCCACTCACATCGACTATTAACACAGTTTTATATAATGTAGTATCTTGTTTTATGTGGGTTTATAGAGATAGTCCCTCATATAGCTAATTGTCAAACTTGTATTTTGCGGCTTAACGGAATTTGTTCATATTTAGGAAAATGTCCAGTTGGACTAAAGGATTAACTGATTACATTGTGGGGGTCAAGGTCACTGACATCACAAAAGGTGTTTTTGGCCTGCTGAACATGATATCTCAAGAACAGTATTACAGAATTTGTACATATTTGGCCTAAATGTCCAGTTGGATTTAATTAGATTATATGGATTAGATTTTGGTATTCAAATGTCAAAGGTCAAGGTCAAACAAATGGCACTTTTGAACGCTAACACTAGCTAGCGCAAATTTTTATTGGTAAAAATGAGTGGGAACCCTGGAGAATACACACAGAGTAGACCTTAACAGTATACTGGCGGGGGAGGGGGGGGCTGCATCTATAATCTCTTGGCAAGTCACAATAAAAAACATATTTTGTCACAATATAAATATACAAGCATTTCAGCTAATCCCAGTGATTCCTCTTATGCACTTACAGGGACTTTCTCTCAGATGATCTAACATTTAAAATATACACAGTGAATCTGTGGGATCATTGACGTCACATAGTGGGATGCCCTGCACAAGATGGCAGCACAATGGCCAGTCTAGTTCTTTATAATGTCTATGCTCTGGACTATGCTACATTTTCGGGCATTCTTTCGCCAATTTCGCCTGCTATATAGTGCCTACTATATAGTAGGCGAAATACAGTATGCAGTTTTGATGTAGCATGCTACATCTCGCCTACTATATAGCAGGTAGTATGCATTTCGGACACGGCCCATGTATTTCTTCCAGAAAGTATCCTAGACGCAGCGCTACCCGTCACGCACTCCACGTCTCCACCCGGAGCCCGTCTCTCTCTCTATCTCTCTCTCTCACACACACTCTTTCTCTTGCATTCTGATTAAGGATAATTAACTGTAGCCTATTATAAATGAATGTAGTCCATATAGAAGGAACATCTATTGGAAATGTGATTTTGTATCATATTTGGTAGACAAAATCTGAATTATTGATAACTCATCCGAATGGCACGTGTTTATGAAGTTATTCTGTATACTTCTCCCTTATATGCAGAAATATCTGACTTTTACAGTGTTCAGGACCTCTACCTCTACAAACCCATGCAATAATATTTGGCTTCTACAGTGTAGTTTTGGAGAAATTCCATTGCAGTCTTACTGTACGCGGATCAGAAATGTCTCCTCTTTGACAAGCCATGAAATCACAATTATGCATAGCTCATGAGGAAGGTCTATGGATGTGTGTTCAGGACCTCTCATTCTACAAAACAATGCAATAATAATTGAATTCTACAGTGTAGTTTGGAGAAATTCCATTACAAAGTCTCACTGTACGCAGATCAGAAATGTCTCTCATTGACAAACCATAAAATCAGAATTATGCATAGCTCACGTAGGGACAAATGATGTTGTGAAACAGCAGTCTGAAGTTCTTAAACGAGACTTAATTGACATGTTGAACACAAGTCAGTTGTCTGAAAGCTGAAGTGTTTATCAGTGGTCCTCTACCACCAGTCAGAAGAGGGGATGAGAGATTCTGCAGACTGTTGGCACTGAACACATGGCTTTCAACTGCATGTACCATCCATTCAGTGCACTTCATTGACAATTTCAACTTTTTCTAGGAGTGCAGACATCTTTTTAAGGCAAATTGACTGCCTTAAGTCAGGAATAAAACTTTACAACTCCAACCTGTTCTACTTCCTGCGTCATCCATCTGTTCCCTCTGCCAAGGACAAGAGGCACCAAGACAGGAGGAAGACATAACACAGCACGGCAGAAACCTTGAGGAGAGTTGTCTCGGCCATCACCTCAACAAGGTTTTGATTATAGGAAACACCCGAGCCACACCCCCCTCACAGGCAATCGCCTATGAGATTTCACCCCCCCCCCCTCCTAAGAGGGGGAGTCTCTCACTCTCCCCTTTCACACCCCTAAGAGGGAGTGTCTCTCGCTCTCCCCCTCGCACTGGCACCCACCTGTGAGGATCCACCTCCCTCAACTCCCAGGCCCCACCCTCCCTCAACCCTCCCCCACTCCCTCAACTCACCTTTGTCTCCAGCCACCCTTTCTCCCTGGACCTCCTGCCGGGACCAAACACCCCCCGCCATACTCCCCCCCCCAACCCACCCACTAGCTACTAGGCTAATGGCACTCATGACTCTTCCCAGGACAAGCCAGGACCCAATGTGCTGGTATCTTCCTCAATTTCTATCTTGATAGGTAATACAAAAAGAATGGTGAATCTGCTAAGTAACAGGAAACCCTCAGCTGGTTCTGCAAATGTATCAAATTTAGTATCCATTCCTCGTCAGCCACAAACTATCACAGAAAACTGGGCAGATAATATCTTTAGCACACAAAATTAAGCTTTATTAAATGTCAGGTATTTAGCAGGAAATACATTTTAATCAATTATGTAATATCAAAAACAATCTTTCATTAATTTCATTCATCTTTCAACAATTTCATGTGTTTAACTGAAACTTGGTTAGCCAGGGTAAGGTAAGGTAGTGCAGCTGATTATCGAGTCAACCCCTCCCAACTTCAGCTTTGAGTGAGGCTAGAGTGTATAAGAAAGGAGGTGGCCATTTTGTTCAATGACTCCCTCCAATGTAATCAGAAGCCACAGCGCGCCACGATTTATTTGTGTGCGCTCAGAATCAAATATGTTAAGGGACCGTTTCTAAAGTACTAGAGCACTTTTAGAGTGCTCGGGAATAAAAATGCATGATCCTCGCTCTGACAGAAATATATCCACCAAATAGACAATTTTTAATAAGGTGTTACTCAAGAAGAAAATAACGCGCCTTCCGTTTTCGAGTCAGCACAGGTTGGCCTCTTTTGCTTATTGATTACGTTAGACGTTATGCTCCCCACTTAATGTCAGCAGCCAGTGAAAGAAGTGCGTGCGTGGAACGACCAGCAACAGCGAAATGCACTGGAAAAAGACCGCATGTCGGTATCTATTCGTTCCACACGTTTCCCTCACAGCATGGTCATACTAAACAGCTTGCAGAATTCCGAAAAGCTGAATAAACTATTCTGTTTTGATCGATTCAAATTTGTATGACCCTCCCATGGACTAAAGCATGACTCTCCCATGTTTTCCTCCAGTGACCCCCTGGTTGGATTGGCTCCAGGCTTAAGAAGAAGGTTAAGAAGGAGCCATTGCTTTTTAAGAACAAGTGAATGTAGGCCAAATTCACTTCCTGAATCGAAGCCCCAAGCTGCTGCGCTCTAATTCTACAAAATAAAATAGGCTATAGCCTAACTTACAACTTACCGAATTGAAGATAGCCGTAGCCTACAGTGAACGGTGATGGAAACGTCTGTTTACTCAAAAAGAATAAAGAGCTTGTCTCTTGTTTTCTTCAGATGGACAAAAAATCTTTGCTAATGGGAATCTTTACAGGCGTGACAAACAGTGTTACACAGTGAAAGGTTCCCAAGGTAGAGAGAGACAGATTACCAACACAATTTATATACACGTACTAGTCTTTTGAAAGCTCTTAACCAATCGTTGAAAGCCGGGAACAATGACGCGTTTCACTGAGATCCTGTCTAGAGCCCGCCTCCTGAGACCTGAGACCCAATCACATTAGGCTACCAGAGGCTACGCCCTCTTCTGGATATATAGTGGTAGTGACCAGTTCTGACATTACTATGATATTATTATTCTGACATACATTATGAGTGGTCCCTTGATTTATTTGAGGTCTTATATGAATGTCCAGTGCTGACCATGTTCCTTGTTGTTTTCCAAAGTTACGAATGCACCGTCTTTTCTTATTATTTAGTCCTGGACCTGGACCAGGGCTTGTTCTCTCTATTCCATTCATTTGAAAATGAGAGGTGTGAACGCAAGACTACTGACGACCACTTCAGCCAGACAATATGTATGCTAAATGGTACCCACGTGTGAATGTGTCTGCTCTCCAACTTCAGCGCTATTGAAAAGCCGAACGCCTCCTCATTCTAATTGTGCCAGCGGTCTAACTGACTTCTTAGTTTCAACTGGACCCGGAACTGAATGTTTTGATTGAGAATGAACTCATATTGGTGTGATCACACATTACACATCACATCATGCTTTGTTCGGTTGATTCACCGTTTATGAAGTAGACCTACACTTGGTGTCCAAACAGAATTCTCTATCGCTGACAGTGACACCCATGGTGAAAATCACGTGTTTAGACGGCGCCCTTGTCATGAGCTACTGGACTTTATTTTTACATTTTCTTAGTCACAGGTTATCGTTACAGATACATGTAAGAGATTACAATAGACAAGACAACAACAGAAATTCACAATTCTTTATGTATACCGGTACAATATCTTACAATATTACAGGCTCAACTGACGCTTTATTTATAATGTTGGCCATGTAATTTTTAAATCATAGTAAACATGTGCCTATCAATAAACAATAGCATACCATTTGCACCATGAGCAAATAGACACGAGGGAGTGAGGGCTTTCCTGTTTAAGACCCCATGTACATTCTTCAGCCTGTCTCACTAGGGAGTGTTTAGTAAGACATATTTCAACAATACATTAAAGAAAAAAGAACTGTAAAACAGGCTAACCTCTCTGTTCTCTCAAATGACAGACATGAATGTAATCACACAAACAGTCTCCCAGATAGACCCAGAACAAATCCTCCTCCCACGTACCCGGATATGAATAAGACCACCATAGATGTGTGGGCAATCCGGTCTATTGTGAACTAAGAAGGCTCTTCCTCCTCAATGGGCAGCTCTCTACCACATCCATACCCACTCCACTGGACTACATGAATCACAATGCCAGCTTGTCTAGGAGCTCACAGCAAAACATTTCACAGCTCGTTGCACTTGTAGTATGTGAGAAATACATTCATCAGGCACAGTCAGAGGATGAATGAAGGAGCTCAGGCTTGTCCGAAGGCCTTCAGTACCTGAAACACACAGACAATCAAGGTTAGTCTGATGAAAGAGACAACTCATTCAGAAATGGCTGGGCAGAGGAGCCACAAATCCAGTTTGTATGCATTTCCACCAAATTGGGCCCTGTGTGTGTGTGTGTGTGTGTGTGTGTGTGTGTGTGTGTGTGTGTGCGTGTGTGCGTGTGTGGGGGGGTACCTGTTTTGGTGGAGCTCCATCCCTGAGCTACTATGACTGTAGTTCTGCAAATGGGGTCTCATGGGCTTGGCTCTGGGAGCAAGATCCCAAATCTGTAATCATGATCACAGGGAAACATTCATCAGCCATCAGTCACATTTGTTTTCACAAATTCAGCCCAGTTCATGATCTAGAGGTGGTTGCATGTGCATGGCACTGTGTTACATCAGTGTGAGGAGGGTGAATAAAGCATAGCCTCCCAGTACTGTGTGTGTGTGTGTTTTACCTGAGCATGAGGGTGGCAGTGCCTCAGATGAAGAGAGCGTCAACTCTTGGGTTTGTTCTGGGTCTGTCTGGAGAGCAGATTTTGGTTCCTGATTGTGGGCACCTGCTATCTACTGTCTCTTGTTGGGCAAATGTGCAAATGTTAGCATTTGCAGTGTGTTGTCCCAAAAACACAGTGCAGTGTGGCTGATCAATCTTGATCGCTCTTTTTGTCAGCTGTGATTTTGGTTTGAATTTCCTGTCTGCGTCTCTCTTCTGAAACCGGAAGGCACGAATAACGAAGGAAGTGCATGGGTGATTGAAGAGAGGGGCAGGGTTTGTGTAGACAAGGCAAATAGCTTTGTCGTCTGCAGAGATTTCAACAACTTCCACACACTGTCCATCCTCTGTACTCGATAACTGTAGACCGGTTTCCAACCTTGCCTTTCTTGGCAAAATAATTGAGAAAGTAGTATCCATCCAGTTAATAGACTATCTCCATATAAATAATCTAAATGAGGTATTCCAGGGGATCCAGTCTGGATTCTGGGCCTGCCACAGCACTGAGACAGCACTCTTGAAAGTGCTTAACGATCTGAGAGTTAATAGAGACTCAGGCAACCTCTCCATTTTGGTTCTCTTAGATCGTAGTGCTGCCTTTGATACAGTTGACCATGACATACTGTTGGCTCGGCTGCAGAATTGGATTGGACTCTCTGGCACTGTTTTAAACTGGATTAGGTCATACTTAGCTGGTCGTGAATACTATGTTGCCCTTGGCACTCATGCCTCTGAACGCCATACCATATCTTACTCCCAAGGCTCAATTCTTGGCACCTCATTATTTAATCTATACATGCTCCCACTAGCTAGTATTATCTTTAACCATAACATTAGCTTCCACCAGTATGCAGATGACACTCAGTTGTATCTGTCGTTAGCACCTGATGCTCACAAGTCTGTTAGTTCCCTTCTTGATTGTATTAATGACATAAACTTGTGAATGTCCCAGAACTTTCTGCATCTAAACAAAGACAAGACAGAGGTCCTTGTTGTCGGAAATGAAATACAAAGAATAGATGTGTTACCCTATCTAGACTCCATGTGTCTGAAGCCCAAAGACCACATCAGAAATCTAGGAGTTATCTTTGATAGTGATCTAAGTTTTAATAATCACATCAGCAATGTCTGTAAAACAGCATATTATCACCTCAGAAACATCTCGAAGGTCCGTGATATTATCTCCATTGCCGACTGTGAAAAACTCGCTTTTGTATCTAGCAGACTTGATTACTGTAATGCACTTTCACCTGGTCTACCCAAGAAATCCATTAAAAACCTGCAGCGAGTTCAAAATGCTGTTAGAATCCTAACGCGCACTAAAATGAGAGATCATATCACACCTGCACTCCAATCCCTTCACTGGTTACCTGTAACTTTTAGAATTGATTTTAAGATTATTAAATGTCTTCATGGTCTTGCCCCACTTTACCTCAGTGACATGATTGTGAGTTATACTCCGGCTAGGCCACTTAGATCATCTGACAGCAATTTGCTGGTCATTCTGAAAACCTGGATGACAAGTCGAGACTCAGCTTTTATTTCCTATGGCCCTAAACTTTGGAATTCACTCCCAGATAACATTAGAGCCATTGACAGTGTCAGTAGTTTCAAAAAGAAACTCGAAACACATCTTTGTATTGTGTTTTGCTTTTATTTAGGGTGCCTGTTTTTAGAGTCCCTGGTTTTGTGGTTCCATATGCTTTTTCTATTTTATTACTATTATATTTTTTATTTTATTAATATTATTTTGTTATGTGTATATGTATATAGGTATTTATGTGTGTGTATGAATGTGTTTATATGTTCTGTGAAGCACTTTGTAAAAAAAAAAGTGCTATACAAATAAAGTTTATTATTATTACTATTATTGCGTCCTATTGTCACTGCATAGATTAATTCAGATGAAGTGGCCTAGGTAGGTGACCCCATTCTAGAGGGGGGGGGTCTGTCAGATCACTTGCCTTGCCTCTAGTTTTGACAATGTGTCTGACCCCCCCTCACACACACACAGAATTATTGTGTGAAAATGTACATTGTAGTCCTGTGTTTTGAGTTGCACCATATTCAGGGTACAGTATATATATGCACTTTGTTACACAGTCCTGGGCTTTGGTGCAGCTGCAAAGAGTCATTAATTCATTTTTCAAACTACATTCACAGAACCTCTGAATCCTCTTGAAACAATCGTCCCAAAACAGATTCAGTGTCGTCAGATCATACCCCAAGAGTCAAAATTAAAAACACAACTCAGCAGTCAGTACACCCTACATCAAAGGATGGAAAACACCATGTTCAGGGAATGTAGTTGCAGAAAAAAATGTTTATTGTTTACAAAGTAAATGCATTTTGCATGAAGTCAAAACTCAGCACATTCAGCACTTGCATACAGTAAAAATAAAGAAAAAAGGACAAAGACAAAATATGAATGAGAAGCACAAAATCAAAGTCAACAAGTACTTCATCATTCGGCCTCAGCATCTATCTTGGTGCTGGGTCAGACCACAGGACTTCATCCACATCACATAGCACATTCTTCCCAGCCAAGCAACAGGGGAAGAACCCTCTGGTGTGCCTGATCCAGGCTTGGCAAGCCTCCACACCTGTAAATCAAATCAAATCAAAGCACCCAGTTATGTGTGTCTCCACTTGGGTATCAGAAGGGGTAAATGACAGGACCAGCTGGGTTTCATCGGCATAGCAGAAGCCATGCGAGCGAATGACAGAGCCCAGAGACGTAGTGTAGAGGGACAAAAGGAGAGGACCCAGGACAGACCTTTGTGGAACCCCCGTTCACCCAACATCGTCCTCGAGCGCTGCATTCCATAGGCCTGAAATAAGGCCTGCCGTATTATTCGGTTCACCATGGATCTTCCTGAAGTTCCTCTTTTCATTTTTTCCAGTAATCCAAACTCCATATCCAGTTCCCATTTTGATTCTTGATCACTGGCTCACACACAAATAAAACAATTCCTTGTTCAATGATTTCAGACTAGTATTCCCAATTCAACTGTACACCATATTTGAGGGGTACTTTTGCAAAAACAGACGTCTCCATTTGTAGGCCTATTAGGTATCCTAAATCATGTTTGCTCATGTCTGCGCTGAGGCCTACAATAGGCCTATTCATCTCTTGATGTGGATGTTGCAGAGTGACATGCAGGACATGGAAAGACAGTTGACGTATTCGTAAAAACATCACACTAATATTTATTCACAAGCACAAACTTCTGCATCAGGATAGCTGACATAAACCCATTCAATACATGTGGTCATATTCAAGTCTCGTCATAATATGGGAGATATCATGAGGGAATGGATGAAGGACTTAAAACAAACTGATTGTAAGGACTTTATTGGAACATTTGGACTGAATTTGATTATTGAATAGAGAATATTACTCAAAAAGAAAAGGGCAGGAGTGCTCAGAAGTTCAGACAGATGTGATAAAGGTGCTATTTGGTCAAGAACACAAAAGACTGAGCAGGGGAACCTACCCACACATATAGCTTATATAGCTATATCTCAATAAAGGCTTTTTAACATTTTGCCAGTTACTTTTCTTTGAATTAAATAATATTATTATATGAAGTGTCTACTCCTGTTTGGGTTATTATTTGAAGTTTCTAATTTCTTGGGGGAACCTGTAAACATTGAATACAGTAAGTTCATCCAACGTTATTATCCGTTTGGCTGTTTTTACGTGAATCGTTATTCTCATTTCCAAATTGATATTAACTATAGTATCCACTAAGATACTATATCGCTCAAACTCGTAAATCGCCTGTTTGATTGGTATAATGTGAAGTGAACATAGTGTTACAGTGTAGGCTTATTCCTACTTTTTTTTTCCATAAGCCTCCAGATCTCCCTATTACTCTAGAACGCAGCTCCGGACTTCGATCACCAAAACAGCTCTGGCGTATCCCGAGGCCTCCGGGTTGCAGCTTCATTTTTGTCGCGGTAGTGTAATTAGGCGCAAACAAAGGTTTTTTTCCGGTGAAAACGAAGAATAACTCAGTAGTGTAATCCAGGCCTAAGAAACCAGGTCCATTCCAACTTCCACAACAGGTCTTTCTCTTTCTCCAACTCCCTTCTCCTTCACCGATCCCTTCTTCAATAGGTGGTGGTAAACCTGAGAGGAGAGAGAAAGAGGGAATGAGAAAGAGAGGGGGGCAGGTTTGTGTGGAAACAATTTATGTACTGTTCTGTATATCTAGTTGTACAGTATGTGTAGTTGCACTTCTGGGACAATAAAGATGTTCAAAAAATAAAAAATCCAGATGTTCAGAATATAAACAGTAATGATTTTCAGACTATAAAAGTGAATTTGACACACGCGCACACGCACGCACACATGAACACGCCCACACGCACTGTTGCTTACAAAGATTGGGTCCTTCTGAGAATTTTCTGAAGCTCTTGGATTAATTGTATGAACACACTGGTGTATCTTTATGTGTGTTGACTGGGTGAAGCTCCTTCCACACTGGTCACAGTGGTATGGCTTCTCTCCTGTATGAACACGCTGGTGTATCTTTAACTCTCCTGACGTAGTGAAGTTCTTCCCACACTGGTCACAGTGGTATGGCTTCTCTCCTGTATGAACACGCTGGTGTATCTTTAACTCTCCTGACGTAGTGAAGTTCTTCCCACACTGGTCACAGTGGTATGGCTTCTCTCCTGTATGAACACGCTGGTGTTTCTCTAAGTGTCCTGACTTCCTGAAGTTCTTCCC
This sequence comes from Borostomias antarcticus, assembly GCF_949987555.1. Classification (NCBI taxonomy): domain Eukaryota; kingdom Metazoa; phylum Chordata; class Actinopteri; order Stomiiformes; family Stomiidae; genus Borostomias; species Borostomias antarcticus. Next base: position 8,708,933 of record NC_140237.1, read on the forward strand.
ACACTGATCACAGTGGTATGGCTTCTTTCCTGTATGAACACGCTGGTGTGTCTTTAAGTTACCTGACTGACTGAAGTTCTTCCCACATTGTTCACAGTGGTATGGCTTCTCTCCTGTATGAACACGCTGGTGTGTCTTAAGGTTTATTGCCAGAGTGAAGTTCGTCCCACACTGGTCACAGTGGTATGGCTTCTCTCCTGTATGAACACGCTGGTGTGTCTTTAACTCTCCTGACGTAGTGAACCTCTTTCCACACTGATCACAGGGGTATGGCTTCTCTCCTGTATGAACACGCTGGTGTATCTTTAACTGTCCTGACCGACTGAAGTTCTTCCCACACTGGTCACAGTGGTATGGCTTCTCTCCTGTATGAACGCGCTGGTGTATCTTTAACTCTCCTGACGTAGTGAAGTTCTTCCCACACTGGTCACAGTGGTATGGCTTCTCTCCTGTATGAACACGCTGGTGTGACTTTAACTTTCCTGACTGAAGTTCTTCCCACACTGGTCACAGTGGTATGGCTTCTCTCCTGTATGTACACGCTGAATTGACTTTAAATCTCCTGACTGACTGAAGTTCTTCCCACACTGGTCACAGTGGTATGGCTTCTCTCCTGTATGAACACGCTGGTGTGTCTTAAAGTTACCTGACTGACTGAAGTTCTTCCCACATTGTTCACAGTGGTATGGCTTCTCTCCTGTATGAACACGCTGGTGTGTTTTCAACTCTCTAGACGTAGTGAAGTTCTTCCCACATTGTTCACAGTGGTATGGCTTCTCTCCTGTATGAACACGCTGGTGTGACTTTAACATTCCTGACTCCATGAAGCTCTTTCCACACTGATCACAGTGGTATGGCTTCTCTCCTGTATGAACACCCTGGTGTCTATAACCACCCTGATGTAGGGCAAAGTGAAGTTCTTCCCACACTGGCAATAGTGGAATGGCTTGGTTGGCTAGGTGGTGATGGGGAGTAATCGAGAGGGGCAGGAGGAGAGAGTCTCTAATCTGATCTCTCTGTTCCTCAGCAGGGAGATGTAGAGGTTGTCATGGCTCCTCTTGATGTGATTGTCGAGTAAGATCTGGGAGGTTTAGGAGAATTGGCACTCGGACAAGGAGCACACCTGGGGCAACTCTGACATTACTCCTGGGAGAGTGAAAGAGAGAAACAAAGATTAAAAAGGATTCTCACACATGTAGTACAGAACACAACTTCAGATTGAGGACAGGAGAGAGAAAGATATGCAAGAGATTCCTCTGACTGAGCTCAAGTGAGGGACAGCGACAGAGGAGAGAGAGGAGTGAGAAAAGGAAAAGAGGAGAGAGAGGAGAGAAAACATGTAATACGCTGAAGCCCACGGCGTTAACTTGAATAAACTAGCCAGCACTCCTTAACTTTAGTCAAGCTACCATGTTCCATGGCAACTAAGAGCATTCCATTCTGTTCATAGATAGCGTGCCTGCCTAACATCGGCAATTTGCTTGCCCAACAGCGATTTGCAAGGGCGCCATTGCAGTGCATGACAGTGACCCATGTATCGTTGCATCCATGAGTGTCCTGAATTTCAGGTTGTATTCCCACGTCTATTATGAATAGCAGATCTCTGGTTCTTTCAGCAGATGCGCCATGTAGTGGTCCCGAAAGCCCGGACCTGCTGCTTCCCAGGAGCTAAGGTCTCGGACATCAGGACTGTTGTCCCATCACTCCTCGCAGATTATCCCCTGGCCTCATCCATTATCATCCATGTCGGAAAAAATGACATCAAGCTCCAGCAGTCTGAGCGGCTGAGGATTTCAAGGCCCTGATTTCCACTGCTCAGGCGTCAGGAAAGACCTGCATCATCTCTCGCCCGTTCTCCTCCCCCCGGTATGGTGATGCCAAATATAGTAGGATCCGTCAGCTCCACATCTCGCTGAAAGGCTACTGCTGCCAGTTGAAGCTTCCCTTCATAGATAATTTCACCACTTTCTTGAACCGCTCGGACCTCTTCGCCAGGGACGGCCTTCATCCTAGTAGGTCAGGTGCCCGTCTGCTCAGTATGAATATGGACCTGACGCTGAGATCTTCCAGCGTCTGATGTGGGGTTAGCCCGACCCGTCTCAACCACCCTACTGCCAAACATAAACCTCCTGTACCCGCGGGTCGGGCTACACCAGCTCCATCTCACCAGCGCCCCATCACCATAGACCTTGATTCCCTGCCCCTCACTGAGACCTGGCATAGCGACGTCTATATTTTTATAAACAAATTCTGCCCACCTGAATATGCCATTCAGCGAATTATCTCCCACCGCACCCCTATTACCATAATGAAACAGTCAGGTGGATCTAATATAAAAAACCTGATATCCGTTCCAGTGAATATACCATCCAGGCCTACTAGTCAGGCGAGCCAGCCCTTTTCTCCGGAAGCTATTTCAATGGCGATTCTAAATGTCAGGTCCCTACCAAGCAAAACTTTTCTCATTAATGATCTTATATGTGAACGTAAACTAGACTGTATGTTCCTAACTGAAACCTGGCTAAATATAAATGGATCAGCAGCCCTCATTGAAGCCTCTCCTCCTAACTACAGCTTTTTTCAATCTATCAGAAGTGGGGAAAAAGGTGGAGGAACAGCCACCATAGCTACAGATGCCCTCAGCTGCAGGACCATCTCCTTTGATGATTTCGCCTCTTTTGAATACCACGCTATTGTCCTAAAATGCCAGCCCCCAGTTCTGGCAGTAACCGTGTATAGGCCTCCCAAACAATGCCCTGCCTTCTCTACAGAATTTTCAGAACTCCTGTCCATCATCCATACAAATTATGATAAGATTATCATCATTGGAGATTTCAACATACACGTAGACACTGAGGCGGACTCGAAAGCTAGGGACTTTATCAACCTCCTAAACTCCATGGATTTTACCCAACATATCTCTGAGCCAACTCAAAACCGCGGCCACACCCTTGATCTATTGATTACTAAGGGCCTGACTATCACTGTTTCCTCTATTAGGGACCTCGCCCTCTCCGACGATTTCTGTATCTTCTTCACTGCATTGGTTCCTAAAGTCAAAAGTAGTACTGAGCGCTTTATCAAGAAACGTTATCTTACCTCCGCAGTAGCCGATAGTTTTAGAGAAATAATGACCACAAACAATTTATCAACTCCAGAAGTGGGGCCCTTAGGAACTATTGAAGACCTGGCAACCACCTTTAACACCAGAGTAAGGGCAGCCTTGGATTCTGTAGCACCTATTAAACTGAAAAGGATCACAACCAATAATAAAGCCCCATGGCGAAATGAGGAAACATATCAACTAAAGAGAACCTGCAGAAGTTCTGAGCGTATATGGCGAAAAACCAAGCTACAGGTCCACCATGATATTCTCAAAGAACATCTCTCTGCTTTTAATAAAGCAATAAGAAATGCAAGGAAAGACCACTTCTCAAAATTGATATCTATTAACCGAAATAATTCAAGAGTGCTCTTCTCAACAATTGATAGCCTAATAAACCCTGCCGTAAAAACACCTGATAACCTGCTCTCTACCTCCAAATGTGAGGAATTTGCAGCTTACTTCAGAGATAAGATTATGAATATTAGGAGGAATATCACTCAGGAAAAGCCATGCATCCCGTTCACAGATCCTCTCCCTCCATGTAATGGACATATGAGCCTGTTTACACTGATGGACACAGAAATGTTGAGAAAAGTAGTATCCAAACTCAAAACCTCCACATGCCTGCTGGTTCCCATCCCCACCGATTTTTTCAAAACTATTTTTGACTCTGCATCCTATGACATTTTATCCATTGTTAATGACTCCCTATCTACAGGTGTCTTCCCACCAATACTTAAAACTGCTCTGGTGAGACCCGTACTGAAGAAAAACAACTTAGACACTTCAGTTTCAGCAATTTTAGACCAATCTCCAACCTTCCCTTTTTGAGTAAAATTCTGGAAAAAATTGTTTTCAAACAGATTAATGATTTCCTAGCTACAAGTTGTACCCTTGACCTTTTCCAGTCCGGCTTCCGTGCCCACCATAGTACAGAGACGGCATTAGTCAAAGTTGTAAATGACCTCAGAATTAATGCTGACTCCAAAGAGCTTTCTGTTCTCGTCCTCCTGGACCTGAGTGCAGCCTTTGATACTATAGATCATGCAATCCTCATCGAAAGACTGGAAAAGTGGGTTGGCATCTCTGGTCCAGTCCTAATTTGGCTTAAGACCTATCTAACCGGTCGTGATTTCTTCGTTGCCCTCGGTGAATATAGCTCAGGAAAGATCCCTATGACCTGTGGGGTGCCCCAAGGATCGATCCTAGGACCTCTACTCTTCAGCCTGTACATGCTGCCCCTTGGCAGTGTCATCAGGAGGCACAATATTAGCTACCATAGCTACGCAGATGATACTCAACTCTATATTTCCGTAACACCCAGTAACTACAGCTTGGTTGACTGCCTTGTCAAGTGTATTACAGATATAAATGTATGGATGTCACATAATTTCCTCCAACTAAACCAGGACAAAACAGAAGTACTGATCATTGGAGAAAAAGCTGAAAGAGAGAAACTAGCTGCACACTTAAAAACTCTGGAAATTGACACCAATTGCCAGGCTAAAAACCTAGGTGTCATACTTGACTCAGATCTTAATTTCGAAAACCACATCAAGAATATTACAAAGACATCCTTTTACCACCTAAGGAACATTGCCAAGGTGCAACCCTTTCTCTCTCAGGCTGACACCGAAAGATTAATGCATGCTTTCATCACAAGCAGGCTGGACTACTGCAATGCTCTACTATCAGGCCTACCAAAGAAAGCAATCTCTAAGCTACAAATAATACAGAATGCTGCAGCAAGAGTCCTCACTAAGACTAGACGAAGGGCACACATCACACCAGCGTTAAAATCACTACACTGGTTACCAGTCAACTCTAGAATAGACTTTAAAATACTATTACTAGTCTATAAATCTCTCAACAGTCACTCACCAGAATATATTTCAGACATGCTTGTTAAGTACATGCCAAACAGACCACTTAGATCCTCAGGCACTGAACTTTTAACAGTTCCAAAAGCCAGGACCAAGAAACATGGAGGCAGCTTTTAGTTTCTATGCCCCCAACCTCTGGAACACCCTACCGGAGTGCCTAAGAAGGGCCAAAACAACGGAGGTCTTCAAGCGAGACCTCAAGACGTACCTTTTCGACCTAGCCTACAATCACTAGCTAGGACCTTGAGACACAGAAAGGCAGCCTCAAAACTACCTGTGAATCCTCTGTATACATTGGTATTTATCCTGCTATGCAATGTATGTATATCAAGTAGTGTACAGAAGCTGGTTATCCTGAAACAGGCTTGTTCTGACTGTTGTGTTGCTTCAATGACTCAGTGTGCTACTAACCGTTTTCTGACTCTCCTGGTGTCTCTCTCTCTCCCTCCTATCCTCTAACCAGGTCCAGTGTCAGCTGCGGAGCTGTGGATATCGTAGTATTTAGTACACACACGTACACACAGACACATCAGTCCACATCCGGCTTAGGCCTGGACCTGATGCTCTTAGCCTTTCTTGCTCCGAAAATTTAATTTAATGTTATTTATTGTTCTTTAAATGTTCTTAGCCATTAGACAAATATATTCCAGGAGCTTGCCCCAGGTTGCCTGTTTCAATATCTGTGTGGTCTGTATGGCTCTATGTGCTACTAACCCTGCTCTGCCTTCCCTCTCCCTAGTGCCTCTCTCTCTCTCCGTCCTATCTTCTAACCAGGTCCAGTGGATGCCCCACTGTCACCAGCAGACCTCCCGAAGTCCGATAGATACCCCTGTGTCTGCTGTGGATGATGTAGCATGTCCGTAGAATATTCTCTCTCCTATGATGCTTTTAGCCTCTCTCACTTTGAAATGTAATTTAATGCAATGTATTGCTTTATAAATGTTCTTAGCCGGTAGACAAACATACTCCTGGAGCTTGCTCGATCGCCTTGTTGAGAGGGGTCAGGGAAGAATTTTTACAGCTCACTTATCTGGCCCCCCGGGTGATTACTGTTTTTTTTCTTCCCTCTGGAATATGTAGAGAGTGGGTCGTATGCCCACCTCCCTTGTTCTCTGTAAAGCGCATTGTGTTGCCTCTGGGTATGAAATGCGCTATACAAATAAAGCTTTGATTGATTGATTGATTGATTGAGATGTAGGGACTGACTGTATTGAGGGAGGGAGGGAGGGAGGGAGGGAAACTTTCAAGACTGGAGAGGTGGTTTATTTTGAGAGAGAGCAGTAGAATAGATTCTGGAAATCTGAGAAATGAGCATGTAGTCATATTTCTTCACCTGATTGTAATGCCTAATTATTCTACAGTTGACACATGCAAAGATGGGTCCATCCCTGACATGATCTCTAAAAAGTCCTATTCTGCCCATTGTTGTCCTTTTAAATTGTTCATGAAGTCTCTCCCTTAACATAGCCTTTTTATTTGCATATGACTGCTTATAGGCCTCTGGATTCATTGCGAGTTTCTTCTACATGAACTTCCTTCTATTAATTCTATCACAGTCCCTTATGTCTGGATCCTGCTGTTTCTGTCTCTCTAGTGGCATGCTGTTCAGCATTATGCTTATCTCTGGTTGCGTGTGCATCTCTCTCCATCTGTCTCTGCCTAGATGTATGCTTTCTAAGAGCTTCTTTATTTACTTATGCTCCGCCTATCTTATCAGCTTACTTGTATTTTCTAGTTTGTCTCTGAGCTTTGAACAGTATGGTACACTTCTCTGCTCCCTTTTTACACTGCGCCACAAAATTGTCTAAAACCCATGATAACAGCTGATTTTGTCGTTGTGAGCGAAGGGAGGGGGAGCAGATAGCCCTCCTCAGTTTGAAAATGCTCTCTGATGACAAAGGTTAGGCTCCACCCCTCGTATGGGACTGCGGTCAAGCTAGCCGCACTTTCTTTTTCCACAGTCAAATGAGCCGCACATTTTTCTTCCACGTTCAATTCAAGACGAGTGCGCGCCCATTACACGTATTACGGTACTCGATGAATCCGTCTCAGAAATACAGTGGCCGTGTCTGAACGTCCATACTACATACTATATAGTACAACTTGCATACTACATGCTATTTAGTAGATACTACTCCACGAAAACATGTTTAGTATATGAGATAAATGTAGCATGCTACTCGCATCATCCAGTGAAAGTGACGGGCTCTGGCTCATATCTTGTTAAACTTACAACAATATTGAGCTAGCCAGGCATTGGAGTTGGTCACCCAACAGGCTCAATCCTCAACTTTCTGTATAATTCAAATTGTGAAATGGCTGTGATAATGGTCCACAAAATGTTCTTCCTTTGCCTCGTTTAGCACCAGCTGCAACACTCTCCTCCAAATTCATTATCTCCGTTAGCAGCTGTTTTAAGGTTACTTATGATCATATAGGGTTAGGGTTAGCTAGCCAGCTAGTTCCCAAACTTGTTTGATAACGTTATTTGATTCAGACATAACGTAGGCTGCCTGGTACAGTCCACTGACCAGTTGCTGGTTAACTATGATAGGCTGGATACCAGCCGAGCGTTGCATCCCCCCAACCCGCAACGGAGGGTTATCAAATGGGCTGAGACTCCCTCTCTCATTCCTAACCAGCAACTGAGCCAATTGAGCTAAAGGTGGTTAATTAGCTCGATCGTAAATTACTGAAACTGAATAAATATGACACTGATAAGCACACCGATGGCAATAGTTAGCTTCATCTTAATATAATTAAGACATCTGCTAAAAAAAATATTTTTTCCACTGACAGATTTAGCTACAATGTCCACGAACATTTAAGATAGGTTGGTGAATTAATGTCACCTCAACTTCCACCAATTTTAACAAACCGGAAACTAGGCACAATTCAGATGTTGCATGCTGCATCTGGCCTACTATATAGTATGTAGCCTACTACATACATAGTATGGACATTTGGACACGGCGAGTTTGTTAACGTCGTTACAGCTTTTCCCTCACAGTGGTATTGCTAATCAAACATTGGGCCGGATTAATTTAGCTATAAAAGACAAAATACATGTATTTCTTCCAGAAAATATTCTAGATGCAGCGCTACTTGTCACGCACTCCACGTCTCCACTCGGAGCCCGTCTCTCTCTATCTCTCTCTCTCTCACACACACACTCTCTCTCTTGCGTTCTGATTAAGGATAATTAACTGTAGCCTACTATAAATGAATGTAGCCCATATTGAAGGAACATCTATTGGAAATGTGTTTTTGTATCATATTTGGTAGACAATAAAATCTGAATTCTTGATAACTCATCCGAATGGCACGTGTTTATGAATTCAGGACTTCTCCCTTATATGCAGAAATATCTGACTTTTACAGTGTTCAGGACCTCTACCTCTACCAACCCATGCAATAATATTTGGCTTCTACAGTGTAGTTTGAGAAATTCCATTGCAGTCTTACTGTACGCGGATCAGAAATGTCTCCTCTTTGACAAGCCATGAAATCAGAATTATGCATAGCTCATGAGGAAGGTCTATGGATGTGTGTTCAGGACCTCTCATTCTACAAAACAATGCAATAATAATTGAATTCTACAGTATAGCTTGGAAAATTCCATTACAAAGTCTTACTGTACACGGATCAGAAATGTCTCTCATTGACAAACCATAAAATCAGAATTATGCATAGCTCACGTAGGGACAAATGATGTTGTGAAACAGCAGTCTGAAGTTCTTAAACGAGACTTAATTGACATGTTGAACACAGTCAGTTGTCTGAAAGCTGAAGAGTTTATCAGTGGTCCTCTACCACCAGTCAGAAGAGGGGATGAGAGATTCTGCAGACTGTTGGCACTGAACACATGGCTTTCAACTGCATGTACCATCCATTCAGTGCACTTCATTGACAATTTCAACTTTTTCTAGGAGTGCCGACATCTTTTTAAGGCAAATTGACTCTGCCTTAACAAGTCAGGAATAAAACTTTACAACTCCAACCTGTTCTACTTCCTGCGTCATCCATCTGTTCCCTCTGCCAAGGACAAGAGGCACCAAGACAGGAGGAAGACATAACACAGCACGGCAGAAACCTTGAGGAGAGTTGTCTCGGCCCTCACCTCAACAAAGTTTTTGATTATAGGAAACACCCGAGCAACACCCCCCTCACAGGCAATCGCCTATGAGATTTCACCCCCCCGTCCCTAAGAGGGGGAGTCTCTCGCTCTCCCCCTCGCACTGGCATCCACCTGTGAGGATCCACCTCCCTCAACCCCCAGGCCCCACCCAACTCAGACTTTTGTCTCAATCCACCCTTTCTCCCTGGGAAAATACCTACCTCCGACCTGTGTGCATATACCATTATTTCACAGTTATCTAGTGCATTCGAGCAACTGGGGGCTGATGGTGCGTTCGTTTATAACTGGGAGGTGGCAAATTGCGACTTGCTACTAGGAATTATTAAATAAAACACCGCATGAACTCGCACTTCCTCGTCGCAAATTCGGATATGTTTCTCAGCCCCCAGTTGCTCGAATGCACTAGATATAACTAGGTAACTGTGATATAATGGTATATAGCTCGAATGCACACAGGTCGGAGGTAGGTATTTTGCCACTTGCGACTTGCCACCTCCGACCACAAACGAACGCACCATGAGAAACATCCGAATTTGCGACGAGGAAGTGCGAGTTCATGCGGTGTTTTATTTAATCATTCCTAGTAGCAAGTCGCAATTTGCCACCTCCCAGTTATAAACGAATGCACCATAACACTTGCTCTAACTGGGCGGGCGCTGGGCAACTGCTGTTTAGCTATGTTGTCAGCTCTAGAACACAGAAAAATAATAAATAATGTAGGATTTCTGGTGAAATACACAGTACATTTTATATCTGGTGAAATACACAGTAGCCTACATTTTATTTAAAGTAATCCAAAAGTAACTGAAAGTAATCCCTTACTTTACTTTTAAATTGTGGTAATCGGATTACGTTACTGACTACAATTTTTCACAAGTAACTTGTAACTGTAAGGGATTACTTTTTAAAAGTAACCTTCCCAACCCTGCTCGTGTATGGAGGTAGATTTATATCATAAATACACACGTACGAAAGTAGAATACGCAACCGTGTTTTGCTATCCATCCGCACACATCTCTCGAGTTGTGTCGTAAAAAGAATTCATGCGTGCGTGAACAGATCCACGCGCAAAACCCCCTTGTCATACGTGCATAAACAGATCCACACGCAAGCGTGTTTTGCTATCGACCCGCAAATATCTATCCATTCGTGAACCGTGTTTTGCTATACACCCGTAAACATCTTTCGATTCGTGCTCAACACCCCTCTTCGTACATATGCAAAGAGAATCCGCACGCAAACACCCCAAACGCTTTGCTTGCAAACTGGCAAGACACGCTTGCTCTGCTTGGATTTACGTATGTATTTTTGAGAGAAACATTTCCCTGTTTGGCTGTCTCGATTCGTAACTCGTAATATTCATTAGCTGATTATAAGGCGCTATCTGATTGGCCGGTGACTGCCAATCATTCGAGGCTGGAAGTGGAGGTTGTTTGAAAAGTTATCAAGGGTACGCCGGTCTGCTGAATAACTTTTGCTAGCCGCTATCTGGTGTGAATGACATTACGTTTGCCATCTTAACATCAACCAGATGATCGGTAGCCTACTGTAACTGGGAAAGACATGTATTGATTTGTGAGTAACGTTGTGTTGTGAGCTGGTTCTCTCTATCTTTACGTTAGGCTAACTAACGTCAGCTAAACCTGTTTACCAGAGCTGTCGGCATTGAATAGGATCATGACGTTGAACTAGCTTTGGGAGTATTTTGAATGGGCAATAGCATGTTAACGTTAGCATATTAGCTGACTAGAAAGTCAGCATTACATTCCAGATAATAGTTGATCTTTAAGCTTGATTAGCAATCAGCACCCCCGTGTTAGGGTACATTGTGCTAACGCGGTGCCCTCTCCAGTTCCGACTGCTGTCTGTTGAGATAACGCTGCCGACAGATTTCCACCCGGTCTGTCCATTGATAAGGGGTTGTTTTTCTCTGTCTCTTTCGCCTGGAAATATAATTAAAGAAATCTTCACTCAATGATTGTTTGCTTTTTAATTGTTACAGTAGTTGTTTGGGTAGGCCTACATTTGCTGATTAATAGCCTACCATATGCATTGACAACAGGCTACTTGTATAGTGTAGCGTTCCTACCCCATAAGGCCCGTTGGCAGCAGCGCAAGTGGCGTTGTTGGTAACGTGGCTGCTTGAGGAGCGGGAGACCGTAGTTCGAATCCCGCTCAGGGCGTTCCTACCCCCCGTTCGTTACACTGGTGTCAGAAGTGGGATGTATGGCCACGGGGCCATCGGGAGAGGCGTGTGAGGACGTGTGTAACCTTGAGGAGTGAAAGCGTGAGGACACGCTCTCCTGGATGAACGAGGGGGTAGAGTACAGCAGCCTAATCCTTACGCCATATCTCGCATATAGCCTACAACCCTATTTCAATTAGACTATTACAATTATCAAGAGTACATTCCTGTAGATTTCACCATACCCTTACATTAATTAAGAGTGACTAGACCATGAAGTGTAATTTCATTTTGCAGGCTATTCCATGCAGATGGTGCCGCAAACATGATGGGCTTCTTGACCAGCTCAACCCACACTGTCAGAACTCATAAGCATAGTATGTGGGAAACAAAGTGAAACCATAACCCATAAGGTTTTCACATGTTCTAGTTCCCGCTGGCCACCTGTTCCCTCTGGCCACCTTATTCTATGCTTTTTCTAAAGCATAGAATTATTATGCTTGTTTTGTTTATTCCACTTAGAAAAAACCTTGGTGTCATATAGGCTATAGCATAGCATCATACCATCAGCACATTGAGGGTTGTCAGGTGCTCTGTTGAATATTGAAAGCGGGTTAATGCAACTCACAAACAGACTGAGCAGAGCCAGGAGAGGTGAAGTATCAAGTGTCCCGTTTCAGCATGCCTTTACATTCATTTAGAGTGACTAGATCGTGGAGTTTAATTTAATTTTGCAGATGGCGCAGAAAACATGAAGGCCTACTCTCCCAAATCAGTCCAAACTAGTATCTTGACACCATAACCCATAATTGCCATGTTTTCTTTCTAGAAAGACATGACGTCTACCCAGAATGACCTTATAGATCACGCATACCAATGGCCAAGCCGAGGTATGGACAGAGCAGGCCATTGATTTTGGAATGCTACAGTAGAATACTAGACAGTATGGATTGAGGGCTCGATCCATACTGTCGACAGTTGAAACAACTTGAATGAAATGGGGGAAAAAGCCATCTAGTAGCCTATACAACTCGGGGAGACAAGTGATGCATTGTAGGCTATAGCAGATCACCAGGCAAGGCCATTGATTCAAATGTCTGACATCAGGAGAAAAACTAGACTTTAATTACAACTTTTTCACCAGAATCGGTATGGTTTAAAAGAGGTGGACATTTAGGCCCACCTAACGTTAGCTGGTTGTGCTGGACACATAAGTAGGCTATACCAGCGATTTAAATGAGCTGTCACAGAAAGTAGACACAGCTGTTCAATTTGCTTGACTGACTTACCTCACTAGGTTATACAGGACTCCATGCAACTCTAATTACAGTAAAGGATTTACACTGTAATCATTATATTGTACAGTCATTCGTTTCGTAGACCTTCCAACAATGGACCTTTAAAATAACAGGTCAGCTGGCTCTCAATTACTAGCCTACTTACAGTAGTGTAGGCCTATGTTAATATACAAGTAGCCTGTTGTCAATGCATATGGTAGGCTAGTAATCAGCAAATGTAGGCCTACCCAAACAACTAACAATTAAAAAGCAAACAATCATTGAGTGAAGATTTCTTTAATTATATTTCCAGGCGAAAGAGACAGAGAAAAACAACCCCTTATCAATGGACAGACCGGGTGGAAATCTGTCGGCAGCGTTATCTCAACAGACAGCAGTCGGAACTGGAGAGGGCACCGCGTTAGCACAATGTACCCTAACACAGGGGGGTGCTGATTGCTTATCAAGCTTAAAGATCAACTATTATCTGGAATGTAATGCTGACTTTCTAGTTAATATGCTAACGTTAACATGCTATTGCCCATTCAAAATACTCCCAAAGCTAGTTCAACGTCATGATCCTATTCAATGCCGACAGCTCTGGTAAACAGGTTTAGCTGACGTTAGTTAGCCTAACGTAAAGTTAAGAGAGAACCAGCTCACAACACAACGTTACTCACAAATCAATACATGTCTTTCCCAGTTACAGTAGGCTACTGATCATCTGGTTGATGTTAAGATGGCAAACGTAATGTCATTCACACCAGATAGCGGCTAGCAAAAGTTATTCAGCAGACCGGCGTACCCTTGATAACTTTTCAAACAACCTCCACTTCCAGCCTAGAATGATTGGCAGTCACCGGCCAATCAGATGTATCAAATGTATTATCCATTACTCATCAGCCACAAACTATCACAGAAAACTGGGCAGATAATACCTTTTGCACACAAAATTATTAAGCTTCATTAAATGTCAGGTATTTAGCAGGAAATACATTTTTAATCAATTATGTAATATCAAGCAAATTATTTCAACAATTTCATGCGTTTAACTGAAACTTGGTTAGCCAGGGTAAGGTAAGGTAACAGTGCAGCTGATTATCGAGTCAACCCCTCCCAACTTCAGCTTTGAGTGAAGCTAGAGCATGGCTGTAGAGTGTATAAGAAAGGAGGTGGCCATTTTGTTCAATGACTCCCTCCAATGTAATCAGAAGCCACAGCGCGCCACGATTTATTTGTGTGCGCTCAGAATCAAATATGTTAAGAGACCGTTTCTAAAGTACTAGAGCACTTTTAGAGTGCTCGGGAATAAAAATGCATGATCCTCGCTCTGACAGAAATATCTCCACCAAATCGACAATATTTTTTAATAAGGTGTTACTCAAGAAGAAAATAACGCGCCTTCCGTTTTCGAGTCAGCACAGGTTGGCCTCTAGTTTTGCTTATTGATTACGTTAGACGTTATGCTCCCCACTTCATGTCAGCAGCCAATGAAAGAAGTGCGTGCGTGGAACGACCAGCAACAGCGAAATGCACTGGAAAAAGACCGCATGTCGGTATATATTCGTTCCACACGTTTCCCTCACAGCATGGTCATACTAAACAGCTTGCAGAATTCCGAAAAGCTGAATAAACTATTCTGTTTTGATCGATTCAAATTTGTATATGACCCTCCCCTGGACTAAAGCATGACTATCCCATGTGTTCCTCCAGTGACCCCCTGGTTGGATTGGCTCCAGGTTTAAGAAGTAGGTTAAGAAGGAGCAATGGCTTTTTAAGAACAAGTGAATGTAGGCCAAATTCACTTCCTGAATCGAAGCCCCAAGCTGCTGCGCCCTAATTCTACAAAATAAAATAGGCTATAGCCTAACATAGCCTAACTTACAACTTACCGAATTGAAGATAGCCGTAGCCTACAGTGAACGGTAGTGGAAACGTTTGATTACTCAAAAAGAATAAAGAGCTTGTCTCTTGTTCTCTTCAGATGGACAAAAAATCTTTGTTAATGGGAATCTTTACAGGCGTGACAAACAGTGAAAGGTTCCCAAGGTAGAGAGAGACAGATTACAAACACAATTTATATACACGTACTAGTCTTTTGAAAGCTCTTAACCAATCGTTGAAAGCCGGGAACAATGACGCGTTTCACTGAGATCCTGTCTAGAGCCCGCCTCCTGAGACCTGAGACCCAATAACATTAGGCTACCAGAGGCTACGCCCTCTTCTGGATATGTAATGGTAGTGACCAGTTCTGACATTACTATGATATTATTATTCTGACATACATTATGAGTGGTCCCTTTATTTATTTGAGGTCTTATATGAATGTCCAGTGCTGACCATGTTCCTTGTTGTTTTCCAAAGATACGAATGCACCGTCTTTTCTTATTATTTAGTCCTGGACCTGGACCAGGGCTTGTTCTCTCCAGTCCATTCATTTGAAAATGAGAGGTGTGAACGCGTGACTACTGACGACCACTTCAGCCAGACAATATGTAGGCTAAATGGTACCCACGTGTGAATGTGTCTGCTCTCCAACTTCAGCGCTATTGAAAAGCCGAACGCCTCCTCATTCTAATTGTGCCAGCGGTCTAACTGACTTCTTAGTTTCAACTGGACCCGGAACTCAATGTTTTGATTGAGAATGAACTCATATTGGTGTGATCACACATTACACATCACATCATGCTTTGTTCGGTTGATTGACCGTTTATGAAGTAGGCCTACACTTGGTGTCCAAACAGAATTCTCTATCGCTGACAGTGACACCTATGGTGAAAATCACGTGTTTAGACGACGCCCATGTCATGAGCCACTGGACTTTATTTTTACATTTTCTTAGTCACAGGTTATCGTTACAGATACATGTAAGAGATTACAATATACAAGACAACAACAGATATTCACAATTCTTGATGTATACCGGTACAATATATTACAATATTACAGGCTACCATCAACTGAAGCTTTATTTATAATGTTGGCCATCTAATTTGGAAATCCGATTAGTAAACATGTGCCTATCAATAAACAATAGCATACCATTTGCCCCATCAGCAAATAGACACGAGGGAGTGAGGGCTTTCCTGTTTAAGACCCCATGTAGATTCTACAGCCTGTCTCACTAGGGAGTGTTTAGTAAGACATATTTCAACAATACATTAAAGAAAAAAGAACTGTAAAACAGGCTAACCTCTCTGTTCTCTCAAATGACAGACATGAATGTAATCACACAAACAGTCTCCCAGATAGACCCAGAACAAATCCTCCTCCCACGTACCCAGATATGAATGAGACCACCATAGATGTGTGGGCAATCCGGTCTATTGTGAACCAAGAAGGCTCTTCCTCCTCAATGGGCAGCTCTCTACCACATCCATACCCACTCCCCTGGACTACATGAATCACAATGCCAGCTTGTCTAGGAGCTCACAGCAAAACATTTCACAGCTCGTTGCACTTGTAGTATGTGAGAAATACATTCATCCGGCACAGTCAGAGGATGAATGAAGGAGCTCAGGCTTGTCTGAAGGCCTTCAGTACCTGAAACACACAGACAATCAAGGTTAGTCTGATGAAAGAGACAACTCATTCAGAAATGGCTGGGCAGAGGAGCCACAAATCCAGTTTGTATGCATTTCCACCAAATTGGGCCCTGTGTGTGTGTACGTGTGTGTGTGTGTGTGTGTGTGGGGGGGGGGGGGGGGGTACCTGTTTTGGTGGAGCTCCATCCCTGAGCTACTATGACTGTAGTTCTGCAAATGGGGTCTCATGGG
Source organism: Borostomias antarcticus (assembly GCF_949987555.1). NCBI lineage: Eukaryota > Metazoa > Chordata > Actinopteri > Stomiiformes > Stomiidae > Borostomias > Borostomias antarcticus. Next base: position 8,725,298 of record NC_140237.1, read on the forward strand.
CTTGGCTCTGGGAGCAAGATCCCAAATCTGTAATCATGATCACAGGGAAACATTCATCAGCCATCAGTCACATTTGTTTTCACAAATTCAGCCCAGTTCATGATCTAGAGGTGGTTGCATGTGCATGGCACTGTGTTACATCAGTGTGAGGAGGGTGAATAAAGCATAGCCTCCCAGTACTGTGTGTGTGTGTTTTACCTGAGCATGAGGGTGGCAGTGCCTCAGATGAAGAGAGCGTCAACTCTTGGGTTTGTTCTGGGTCTGTCTGGAGAGCAGATTTTGTTTCCTGATTGTGGGCACCTGCTATCTACTGTCTCTTGTTGGGCAAATGTGCAAATGTTAGCATTTGCAGTGTGTTGTCCCAAAAACACAGTGCAGTGTGGCTGATCAATCTTGATCACTCTTTTTGTCAGCTGTGATTTTGGTTTGAATTTCCTGTCTGCGTCTCTCTTCTGAAACCGGAAGGCACGAATAACGAAGGAAGTGCATGGGTGATTGAAGAGAGGGGCAGGGTTTGTGTAGACAAGGCAAATAGCTTTGTCGTCTGCAGAGATTTCAACAACTTCCACACACTGTCCATCCTCTGTACTCGATAACTATAGACCGGTTTCCAACCTTGCCTTTCTTGGCAAAATAATTGAGAAAGTAGTATCCATCCAGTTAATAGACTATCTCCATATAAATAATCTAAATGAGGTATTCCAGGGGATCCAGTCTGGATTCTGGGCCTGCCACAGCACTGAGACAGCACTCTTGAAAGTGCTTAACGATCTGAGAGTTAATAGAGACTCAGGCAACCTCTCCATTTTGGTTCTCTTAGATCGTAGTGCTGCCCTTGATACAGTTGACCATGACATACTGTTGGCTCGGCTGCAGAATTGGATTGGACTCTCTGGCACTGTTTTAAACTGGATTAGGTCATACTTAGCTGGTCGTGAATACTATGTTGCCCTTGGCACTCATGCCTCTGAACGCCATACCACATCTTACGGAGTCTCCCAAGGCTAAATTCTTGGCCCCTTATTATTTAATCTATACATGCTCCCACTAGCTAGTATTATCAATAACCATAACATTAGCTTCCACCAGTATCACTCAGTTGTATCTGTCGTTAGCACCTGATGCTCACAAGTCTGTCAGCTCCCTTCTTAATTGTATTAATGACATAAACTTGTGGATGTCCCAGAACTTTCTGCAACTAAACAAAGACAAGACAGAGGTCCTTGTCGGAAATGAAAAACAAAGAATAGATGTGTTACCCTATCTAGACTCCATGTGTCTGAAGCCCAAAGACCACATCAGAAATCTAGGAGTTATCTTTGATAGTGATCTAAGTTTTAATAATCACATCAGCAATATCTGTAAAACAGCATATTATCAGCTTAGAAATATCTCGAAGGTCCGTGATATTATCTCCATTGCCGACTGTGAAAAACTCAAACACGCTTTTGTATCTAGCAGACTTGATTACTGTAATGCACTTTTACCTGGTCTACCCAAGAAATCCATTAAAAACCTGCAGCGAGTTCAAAATGCTGCTGCTAGAATCCTAACGCGCACTAAAATGAGAGATCATATCACACCTGCACTCCAATCCCTTCACTGGTTACCTGTAACTTTTAGAATTGATTTTAAGATTATTAAATGTCTTCATGGTCTTGCCCCACTTTACCTCAGTGACATGATTGTGAGATATACTCCGGCTAGGCCACTTAGATCATCTGACAGCAATTTGCTGGTCATTCCGAAAACCCGGATGACAAGTCGAGACTCAACTTTTAGTTCCTATGGCCCTAAACTTTGGAATTCACTCCCAGATAACATTAGAGCCATTGACAGTGTCAGTAGTTTCAAAAAGAAACTCAAAACACATCTTTGTACTGTATTTTGCTTTTATTTAGGGTGCCTGTTTTAGAGAGTCCCTGGTTTTGTGGTTCCATATGGTTTTTCTATTTTATTACTATTATATTTTTTATTTTATTTCTATTATTTTATGTGTATATGTATATAGGTATTTATGTGTGTGTATAAATGTGTTTATATGTTCTATGAAGCACTTTGTAAAAAAAAGAGTGCTATACAAATAAAGTTTATTATTATTTCTATTATTGCGTCCTATTGTCACTGCATAGATTCATTCAGATGAAGTGGCCTAGGTAGGTGACCCCATACTAGAGGGGGGGGGTCTGTCGGGTCACTTGCCTTGCCTCTAGTTTTGACTGAATGTGTCTGAACCCCCCCACACACACACACAGAATTATTGTGTGAAAATGTAGACATTGTAGTCCTGTGTTTTGAGTTGCACCATATTCAGGGTACAGTATATATATGCAGTTTGTTACACAGTCCTGGGCTTTAGTGCAGCTGCAAAGTCATTAATTCATTTTTCAAACTACATTCACAGAACCTCTGAATCTTCTTGAAAAACTAAACAATCGTCCCAAAACAGATTCAGTGTCGTCAGATCATACCCCAAGCCAGTCAAAATTAAAAACACAACTCAGCAGTCAGTACACCCTACATCAAAGGATGGAAAACACCATGTTCAGGGAATGTAGCTGCATAAAAAAATGTTTATTGTTTACAAAGTAAATGCATTTTGCATGAAGTCAAAACTCAGCACATTCAGCACTTGCATACAGTAAAAATAAAGAAAAAAGGACAAAGACAAAATATGAATGAGAAGCACAAAATCAAAGTCAACAAGTACTTCATCATTCGGCCTCAGCATCTATCTTGGTGCTGGGTCAGACCACAGGACTTCATCCACATCACATAGCACATTCTTCCCAGCCAAAGGGGAAGAACCCTCTGGTGTGCCGGATCCAGGCTTGGCAAGCCTCCACACCTGTAAATCAAATCAAATCAAAGCACCCAGTTATGTGTGTCTCCACTTGGGTATCAGAAAGGGGAAATGACAGGACCAGCTGGGTTTCATCGGCATAGCAGAAGCCATGCGAGCAAATGACAGAGCCCAGAGACGTAGTGTAGAGGGAAAAAAGGAGAGGACCCAGGACAGACCTTTGTGGAACCCCCGTCCACCCAACATCGTCCTCGAGCGCTGCATTCCATAGGCCTGAAATAAGGCCTGCCGTATTATTCGGTTCACCATGGATCTTCCTGAAGTTCCTCTTTTCATTTTTTCCAGTAATCCAAACTCCATATCCAGTTCCCATTTTGATTTTTGATCACTGGCCCACACACAAATAAAACAATTCCTTGTTCAATGATTTCAGACTAGTATTCCCAATTCAACTGTACACCATATTTGAGGGGTTCTTTTGCAAAAACAGATGTCTCCATTTGTAGGCCTATTAGGTATCCTAAATCATGTTTGCTCATGTCTGCGCTGAGGCCTACAATAGGCCTATTCATCTCTTGATGTGGATGTTGCAGTGACATGCAGGACATGGAAAGACAGTTGACGTATTCGTAAAAACATCACACACTAATATTTATTCACAAGCACAAACTTCTGCATCAGGATAGCTGACATAAACCCATTCAATACGTGTGGTCATATTCAAGTCTCGTCATAATATGGGAGATATCATGATGGAATGGATGAAGGACTTAAAACAAACTGATTGTATATTGTATATATTGGAACATTTGGACTGAATTTGATTATTGAATAGAGAATATTACTCAAAAAGAAAAGGGCAGGAGTGCTCAGAAGTTCAGACAGATGTGATGAAGGTGCTATTTGGTCAAGAACACAAAAGACTGAGCAGGGGAACCTACCCACACATATAGCTTATATAGCTATATCTCAATAAAGGCTTTTTAACATTTTGCCAGTTACTTTTCTTTGAATGAAATAATATTATTATATGAAGTGTCTACTCCTGTTTGGGTTATTATTTGAAGTTTCTAATTTCTTGGGGGAGCCTGTAAACATTAAATACAGTAAGTTCATCCAACGTTATTATCCGCTTGGCTGTTTTTGCGTGACTCTTGTTATTCTCATTTCCAAATTGATATTAACTATAGTATCCACCAAGATACTATATCGTTCAAACTCGTAAATCACCTGTTTGATTGGTATAATGTGAAGTGAACATAGTGTTACAGTGTAGGCTTATTCCTACTTTTTTTTCCATAAGCCTCCAGATCTCCCTATTACTCTAGACCGCAGCTCCGTACTTCGAGCACCAAAACAGCTCTGGCGTATCCCGAGGCCTCCGGGTTGCAGCTTCATTTTTGTCGCGGTAGTGTAATTAGGCGCAAACAAAGGTTTTTTTCCGGTGAAAACGAAGAATAACTCAGTAGTGTAATCCAGGCCTAAGAAACCAGGTCCATTCCAACTTCCACAACAGGTCTTTCTCTTTCTCCAACTCCCTTCTCCTTCACCGATCCCTTCTTCAATAGGTGGTGGTGAACCTGAGAGGAGAGAGAAAGAGGGAATGAGAAAGAGAGGGGGGCAGGTTTGTGTGGAAACAATTTATGTACTGTTCTGTATATCTAGTTGTACAGTATGTGTAGTTGCACTTCTGGGACAATAAAGATGTTCAAAAAATAAAAAATCCAGATGTTCAGAATATAAACAGTAATGATTTTCAGACTATAAAAGTGAATTTGACACACGCGCACACGCACGCACACATGAACACGCCCACACGCACTGTTGCTTACAAAGATTGGGTCCTTCTGAGAATTTTCTGAAGCTCTTGGATTAATTGTATGAACACACTGGTGTATCTTTATGTGTGTTGACTGGGTGAAGCTCCTTCCACACTGGTCACAGTGGTATGGCCTCTCTCCTGTATGAACACGCTGGTGTATCTTTAACTCTCCTGACGTAGTGAAGTTCTTCCCACACTGGTCACAGTGGTATGGCTTCTCTCCTGTATGAACACGCTGGTGTATCTTTAACTCTCCTGACGTAGTGAAGTTCTTCCCACACTGGTCACAGTGGTATGGCTTCTCTCCTGTATGAACACACTGGTGTGACTTTAACTTTCCTGACGTAGTGGTTCTTCCCACCCTGGTCACAGTGGTATGGCTTCTCTCCTGTATGAACACGCTGGTGTTTCTCTAAGTGTCCTGACTTCCTGAAGTTCTTCCCACACTGATCACAGTGGTATGGCTTCTTTCCTGTATGAACACGCTGGTGTGTCTTTAAGTTACCTGACTGACTGAAGTTCTTCCCACATTGTTCACAGTGGTATGGCTTCTCTCCTGTATGAACACGCTGGTGTGTTTTCAACTCTCTTGACGTAGTGAAGTTCTTCTCACACTGGTCACAGTGGTATGGCTTCTCTCCTGTATGAACACGCTGGTGTGTCTTTAACTCTCCTGACCTAGTGAACCTCTTTCCACACTGATCACAGTGGTATGGCTTCTCTCCTGTATGAACACGCTGGTGTATCTTTAACTGTCCTGACCGACTGAAGTTCTTCCCACACTGGTCACAGTGGTATGGCTTCTCTCCTGTATGAACGCGCTGGTGTATCTTTAACTCTCCTGACGTAGTGAAGTTCTTCCCACACTGGTCACAGTGGTATGGCTTCTCTCCTGTATGAACACGCTGGTGTGACTTTAACTTTCCTGACTGACTGAAGTTCTTCCCACACTGGTCACAGTGGTATGGCTTCTCTCCTGTATGTACACGCTGATGTGACTTTAAATCTCCTGACTGACAGAAGTTCTTCCCACACTGGTCACAGTGGTATGGCTTCTCTCCTGTATGAACACGCTGGTGTGTCTTAAAGTTACCTGACTGACTGAAGTTCTTCCCACATTGTTCACAGTGGTATGGCTTCTCTCCTGTATGAACACGCTGGTGTGTTTTCAACTCTCTTGACGTAGTGAAGTTCTTCCCACATTGTTCACAGTGGTATGGCTTCTCTCCTGTATGAACACGCTGGTGTGACTTTAACATTCCTGACTCCATGAAGCTCTTTCCACACTGATCACAGTGGTATGGCTTCTCTCCTGTATGAACACCCTGGTGTCTATAACCACCCTGATGTAGGGCGAAGTGAAGTTCTTCCCACACTGGCAATAGTGGAATGGCTTGGTTGGCTAGGTGGTGATGGGGAGTGATCGAGAGGGGCAGGAGGAGAGAGTCTCTAATCTGATCTCTCTGTTCCTCAGCAGGGAGATGTAGAGGTTGTCATGGCTCCTCTTGATGTGATTGTGGAGTAAGATCTGGGAGGTTTAGGAGAATTGGCACTCGGACAAGGAGCACACCTGGGGCAACTCTGACATTACTCCTGGGAGAGTGAAAGAGAGAAACAAAGATTAAAAAGGATTCTCACACATGTAGTACAGAACACAACTTCAGATTGAGGACAGGAGAGAGAAAGATATGCAAGAGATTCCTCTGACTGAGCTCAAGTGAGGGACAGCGACAGAGGAGAGAGAGGAGTGAGAAAAGGAAAAGAGGAGAGAAAGGAGAGAAAACATGTAATACGCTGAAGCCCACGGCGTTAACTTGAATAAACTAGCCAGCACTCCTTAACTTTAGTCAAGCTACCATGTTCCATGGCAACTAAGAGCATTCCATTCTGTTCATAGATAGCGTGCCTGCCTAACATCGGCAATTTGCTTGCCCAACAGCGATTTGCAAGGGCGCCATTGCAGTGCATGACAGTGACCCATGTATCGTTGCATCCATGAGTGTCCTGAATTTCAGGTTGTATGCCCACGTCTATTATGAATAGCAGATCTCTGGTTCTTTCAGCAGTAAGGAACGAGGTGGATGAGAGAGAGATGGAGGAGAAGATGGAGGGAAGGAGAGTCGAGGCCAGCTACCTCTAGCGGTGCTCCTTTTGTCCCAGTAGTAGTCGAAGGAGATGCTCTTGTATCTGTACTACTGTCCGTACAAGACCAGCAGCTCCTCCCCGACAGCCAGCAGCCGACAGCAGCGAAACAGGATCCCTCCACGGTACTGAAACGCTACCAGGTTCTGCTCTTCCTCAGTACGGGCACAGTTCCAATCCCTAGGAGAAAGAAGGGATGGTTTCATAAAAACTAACTGGTGAGGAAGGGAGAGATGAGAGGAAGGAAGGATGAAGGAAGAGAGGGAGGGAGAAAACAAAGTGGGTGAGATGCGGAAGTAGTCTAAGTTTGCTGCGCTGAGCTGCTCGCCAGCTCTCCCAAAGTGTATTGTTTTATACAGTTTTCTTCACTTGTATACCATAACTCCGCGTTTAAAACTGCGCACTAACATTGGCGGTACACAATAATTCGATTTTTTGGATCAGACGCTTGGACATCGAGCCCCAAGTCTAGATCAAACAGCTACGCTGCCGCAGCTAGCCGCGGCTAGCCAACCCTAACCAGCTCCTGACTGGGATAGCCCATTAGCCAACAGGGGACAGCCGTCCCCTGCCTTTCCAGTACCAAGCCAACACACCGGAGGCTGTGCCTTGCTCCCAGTAGATCGCGTGAGTATTACCAGCACTACTAGGTAAGTAGCCCCCACTCTCCCGGCTAGCACTGCTAGTTAGCAGCCCCCACTCCCACTGCTAGCATGGCTAAGTAAGTAGCCCTACCTCCCCGTTAGCATTACTATGTAAATAGCACTCCCTCTCCCCGCTAGCATCGCAGGTTCATTGCTTTTTTCCAGTTTTATCCACCTGCATACCATACCTCCGTTCTCAAAATCGCGCATTAATATTGGTGGTACCTGAGAGTCCGACGTCTGGATCTCGAGGTCTGTTGTCTTGGTTTTCGTTTGTTCTTCAGTTTGCTGAGCGGGATTTACAAGCCAGCAGCTGAACCTTGCTTTTAGCAAGTAGATTGGGTTGGTTGTCCTCTGGTTTTCGTTGGTCTTACAGCTTGCTGAGCGTTGTTTTGCTCAAGCCAGCAGCTGAGCCCTGCTTTTAGCAAATAGATTGGCGGTTTTAACCTCTTATTTTAATTCCGCAATTATTTTAACGAGTCTTGCGATGGCTCCACACCCTACCGCCCCTAACTGCTCGGGTTGCCTCCAGCGTAGCCTAAAAATCTCAGAGTTGGAAGGTAGGATCTCTACTCTACACTCTAAACATCAAGTCGAACATCTCCTGGACTCACTGCTACCTGACCCAGATGTCAGCGTCCAGCCTCCCACTGTTCCACCGTCGGCGGCATCCGGGGGTGGGGATGTGGATTTTAGTTTCCTCCTGAGTGAGAAATCCTGGCCCAGACTCAGAGCCAGACCCAAGAATTCAAGCTCCACCCCTTGGACCACTGTTAGGAGGAAACGAGGAAGGGAAACCTCCAGGGTCCCCTCCCAACCCTCCGACGATGACACCCTCCAACTGAGGAATAGCTTTGCTTTACTGGCCGAGCCTGTACCCAAGAGGTCCAAGGATACTAGCATCAGCTCCTCGTCCTGGCTCCCTGCTACTGGGGCTCATTTCACACCCTGCCCTACTCGGTACCATACCCATACTCCGCAGCCCACCCATACCTCTCTGGTTGGTGAGCGGCATAATAGCCAGTCTAATAAGCCTGCTCCCCGGCCTGAGCATAGCCCAGTCCACCGAGGGAACCCCCGGCCCCCACCCTCTACCACTTGGCCTTCAGGTGTGAGGCAGCAAAGGAAGTCCCCTAAGCCCAGTGGGCCCGCCACTGATCCCGCCCCCCCATCTGTGCTCGTCATCGGATCTTCCATGGTGCGCCATGTAGTGGTCCCGAAAGCCCGGACCTGCTGCTTCCCAGGAGCTAAGGTCTCGGACATCAGGACTGTTGTCCCATCACTCCTCGCAGATTATCCCCTGGCCTCATCCATTATCATCCATGTCGGAAAAATGACATCAAGCTCCAGCAGTCTGAGCGGCTGAGGATTTCAAGGCCCTGATCTCCACTGCTCAGGTGTCAGGAAAGACCTGCATCATCTCTCGCCCGTTCTCCTCCCCCCGGTATGGTGATGTCAAATATAGTAGGATCCGTCAGCTCCACATCTGGCTGAAAGGCTACTGCTGCCAGTTGAAGCTTCCCTTCATAGATAATTTCACCACTTTCTTGAACCGCTCGGACCTCTTCGCCAGGGACGGCCTTCATCCTAGTAGGTCAGGTGCCCGTCTGCTCAGTATGAATATGGACCTGACGCTGAGATCTTCCAGCGTCTGATGTGGGGTTAGCCCGACCCGTCTCAACCACCCTACTGCCAAACATAAACCTCCTGTACCCGCGGGTCGGGCTACACCAGCTCCATCTCACCAGCGCCCCATCACCATAGACCTTGATTCCCTGCCCCTCACTGAGACCTGGCATAGCGACATCTATATTTTTATAAACGAATTCTGCCCACCTGAATATGCCATTCAGCGAATTATCTCCCACCGCACCCCTATTACCATAATGAAACAGGTCAGGTGGATCTAATATAAAAAAACCTGATATCCGTTCCAGTGAATATACCATCCAGGCCTACTAGTCAGGCGAGCCAGCCCTTTTCTCCGGAAGCTATTTCAATGGCGATTCTAAATGTCAGGTCCCTACCAAGCAAAACTTTTCTCATTAATGATCTTATATGTGAACGTAAACTAGACTGTATGTTCCTAACTGAAACCTGGCTAAATATAAATGGATCAGCAGCCCTCATTGAAGCCTCTCCTCCTAACTACAGCTTTTTTCAATCTATCAGAAGTGGGGAAAAAGGTGGAGGAACAGCCACCATAGCTACAGATGCCCTCAGCTGCAGGACCATCTCCTTTGATGATTTCGCCTCTTTTGAATACCACGCTATTGTCCTAAAATGCCAGCCCCCAGTTCTGGCAGTAACCGTGTATAGGCCTCCCAAACAATGCCCTGCCTTCTCTACAGAATTTTCAGAACTCCTGTCCATCATCCATACAAATTATGATAAGATTATCATCATTGGAGATTTCAACATACACGTAGACACTGAGGCGGACTCGAAAGCTAGGGACTTTATCAACCTCCTAAACTCCATGGATTTTACCCAACATATCTCTGAGCCAACTCACAACCGCGGCCACACCCTTGATCTAGTGATTACTAAGGGCCTGACTATCACTGTTTCCTCTATTAGGGACCTCGCCCTCTCCGACGATTTCTGTATCTTCTTCACTGCATTGGTTCCTAAAGTCAAAAGTAGTACTGAGCGCTTTATCAAGAAACGTTATCTTACCTCCGCAGTAGCCGATAGTTTTAGAGAAATAATGACCACAAACAATTTATCAACTCCAGAAGTGGGGCCCTTAGGAACTATTGAAGACCTGGCAACCACCTTTAACACCAGAGTAAGGGCAGCCTTGGATTCTGTAGCACCTATTAAACTGAAAAGGATCACAACCAATAATAAAGCCCCATGGCGAAATGAGGAAACATATCAACTAAAGAGAACCTGCAGAAGTTCTGAGCGTATATGGCGAAAAACCAAGCTACAGGTCCACCATGCTATTCTCAAAGAACATCTCTCTGCTTTTAATAGAGCAATAAGAAATGCAAGGAAAGACCACTTCTCAAAATTGATATCTATCAACCGAAATAATTCAAGAGTGCTCTTCTCAACAATTGATAGCCTAATAAACCCTGCCGTAAAAACACCTGATAACCTGCTCTCTACCTCCAAATGTGAGGAATTTGCAGCTTACTTCAGAGATAAGATTATGAATATTAGGAGGAATATCACTCAGGAAAGGCCATGCATCCCGTTCACAGATCCTCTCCCTCCATGTAATGGACATATGAGCCTGTTTACACTGATGGACACAGAAATGTTGAGAAAAGTAGTATCCAAACTCAAAACCTCCACATGCCTGCTGGATCCCATCCCCACCGATTTTTTCAAAACTATTTTTGACTCTGTATCCTATGACATTTTATCCATTGTTAATGACTCCCTATCTACAGGTGTCTTCCCACCAATACTTAATACTGCTCTGGTGAGACCCGTACTGAAGAAAAACAACTTAGACACTTCAGTTTCAGCAATTTTAGACCAATCTCCAACCTTCCCTTTTTGAGTAAAATTCTGGAAAAAATTGTTTTCAAACAGATTAATGATTTCCTAGCTACAAGTTGTACCCTTGACCATTTCCAGTCCGGCTTCCGTGCCCACCATAGTACAGAGACGGCATTAGTCAAAGTTGTAAATGACCTCAGAATTAATGCTGACTCCAAAGAGCTTTCTGTTCTCGTCCTCCTGGACCTGAGTGCAGCCTTTGATACTATAGATCATGCAATCCTCATCGAAAGACTGGAAAAGTGGGTTGGCATCTCTGGTCCAGTCCTAAATTGGCTTAAGACCTATCTAACCGGTCGTGATTTCTTCGTTGCCCTCGGTGAATATAGCTCAGGAAAGATCCCTATGACCTGTGGGGTGCCCCAAGGATCGATCCTAGGACCTCTACTCTTCAGCCTGTAAATGCTGCCCCTTGGCAGTGTCATCAGGAGGCACAATATTAGCTACCATAGCTACGCAGATGATACTCAACTCTATATTTCCGTAACACCCAGTAACTACAGCTTGGTTGACTGCCTTGTCAAGTGTATTACAGATATAAATGTATGGATGTCACATAATTTCCTCCAACTAAACCAGGACAAAACAGAAGTACTGATCATTGGAGAAAAAGCCGAAAGAGAGAAACTAGCTGCACACTTAAACTCTGGAAATTGACACCAATTGCCAGGCTAAAAACCTAGGTGTCATACTTGACTCAGATCTTAATTTCGAAAACCACATCAAGAATATTACAAAGACATCCTTTTACCACCTAAGGAACATTGCCAAGGTGCAACCCTTTCTCTCTCAGGCTGACACCGAAAGATTAATGCATGCTTTCATCACAAGCAGGCTGGACTACTGCAATGCTCTACTATCAGGCCTACCAAAGAAAGCAATCTCTAAGCTACAAATAATACAGAATGCTGCAGCAAGAGTCCTCACTAACACTAGACGAAGGGCACACATCACACCAGCGTTAAAATCACTACACTGGTTACCAGTCAACTCTAGAATAGACTTTAAAATACTATTACTAGTCTATAAATCTCTCCACAGTCACTCACCAGAATATATTTCAGACATGCTTGTTAAGTACATGCCAAACAGACCACTTTGATCCTCAGGCACTGAACTTTTAACAGTTCCAAAAGCCAGGACCAAGAAACATGGAGGTAGCTTTTAGTTTCTATGCCCCCAACCTCTGGAACACCCTACCGGAGTGCCTAAGAAGGGCCAAAACAACGGAGGTCTTCAAGCGAGACCTCAAGACGTACCTTTTCGACCTAGCCTACAATCACTAGCTAGGACCTTGAGACACAGAAAGGCAGCCTCAAAACTACCTGTGAATCCTCTGTATACATTGGTATTTATCCTGCTATGCAATGTATGTATATCAAGTAGTGTACAGAAGCTGGTTATCCTGAAACAGGCTTGTTCTGACTGTTGTGTTGCTTCAATGACTCAGTGTGCTACTAACCGTTTTCTGTCTCCCCTAGTGTCTCTCTCTCTCCCTCCTATCCTCTAACCAGATCCAGTGTCAGCTGCGGAGCTGTGGATATCGTAGTATTTAGTACACACACACACATGTACACACAGACACACATCAGTCCACATCCGGCTTAGGCCTGGACCTGATGCTCTTAGCCTTTCTTGCTCCGAAAATTTAATTTAATGTTATTTATTGTTCTTTAAATGTTCTTAGCCATTAGACAAATATATTCCAGGAGCTTGCCCCAGGTTGCCTGTTTCAATATGTGTGGTCTGTATGGCTCTATGTGCTACTAACCCTGCTCTGCCTTCCCTCTGCCTAGTGCCTCTCTCTCTCCCTCCTATCTTCTAACCAGGTCCAGTGGATGCCCCACTGTCACCAGCAGACCTCTCGAAGTCCGATAGATACCCCTGTGTCTGCTGTGGATGATGTAGCATGTCCGTAGAATATTCTCTCTCCTATGATGCTTTTAGCCTCCCTCACTCTGAAATGTAATTTATTGCAATGTATTGCTTTATAAATGTTCTTAGCCGGTAGACAAACATACTCCTGGAGCTTGCTCGATCGCCTTGTTGAGAGGGGTCAGGGTAGAATTTTTACAGCTCACTTATCTGGCCCCCGGGTGATTACTGTTTTTTTGCTTCCCTCTGGAATATGTAGAGAGTGGGTCGTATGCCCACCTCCCTTGTTCTCTGTAAAGCGCATTGTGTTGCCTCTGGGTATGAAATGCGCTATACAAATAAAGCTTTGATTGATTGATTGATTGATTGATTGATTGAGATGTAGGGACTGACTGTATGGAGGGAGCGAGGGAGAGGAAGGGAGGGAAACTTTCAAGACTGGAGAGGTGGTTTATTTTGAGAGAGAGCAGCAGAATAGATTCTGGAAATCTGAGAAATGAGCATGTAGTCATATTTCTTCACCTGATTGTAATGGCTTATTATTCTACAGTTGACACATGCAAAGATGGGTCCATCCCTGACATGATCTCTAAAAAGTCCTATTCTGCCTATTGTTGTCCTGGATCCTGCTTTTTCTGTCTCTCTAGTGGCATGCTGTTCAGCATTATGCTTAGCTCTGGTTGCGTGTGCATCTCTCTCCATCTGTCTCTGCCTAGATGTATGCTTTCTAAGAGCTTCTTTAGTTCTGTCTGCTTGTGCGTCCCTCTCCGAGGTTGTTTTGTCCCTCTGGTTCTTTCTCTTTTACGGTCTCTTCTCTTTTCTCAGTAAATCCGGGTCATAGTTGGACTTGCAATTAATGGACTAATTGAGACTCAATGATTTCTTCTTTACAGGTTTTGCAAATGTCTTTTACAGTTGTTCAAATATATAGGTTTTTGCTATTGTAGAGTGAGAAGAGCCCTGCTCTTTTCTTTGGAGAATCACCACTATTTTTAGATTAGGTATGAGACTTATGCTCCGCCTATCTTATCAGCTTACTTGTGTCACGCCCCGGCTCTGGGACAAATGACAAATAAGGGGAGGCCAAGCCGGAGATGAAGGGAAAAATATAACAAATGCTTTAATTCTAACAAACTAAAGCCAAAAAATGTAGTTACAGAAATTAAGTGGAGTGTGTCCGTCAGTAAATCAGTCGTGTGTGGGGTGTAAGTGAGTGGATGGGTGAATAGTAAGATGAAGGCAGGATGTTGTTAGATGCAAAACCAAAATTGCCACAAACATGAAATGCCACAAATGAATCAAAGGAGTGCGAGGAGAGAGGCCCGGGGAAATGGGGAGCGTGGGGCTAAGTAGCCTACTGCCACCGGCGTCAGGTGTATTACATCAGGCCATGATTAGACCCGATGGTCTGCTGGTCCCACCTACCTGCAGGGGGAGACAAAGCACAAACATCCCCCCCAGAGGCAGGCCAGCAACCATCACACCCCCCCCCATAAGATCCCAGACCACCACCACACCACCTAATCCAAAACACCACCAGCCACAACATAATGACTATAACATGTCATGACTACATAACGTACAATGGCTATATCCCTTCATTCTGACACGCACCAGGGTGACTTAGCTCAGAACCAGCCTGAGGAAAAAACCATGCCAGCTACAATATGTAGACAAGGATAGAACAAAGAAACCCATACTCCACCTGACCGCCCCAGAGATCTCCAACGGGCCCCTGGAACTACACCCAACCGCCAACTCAACCCACCCTCAGCAACCGTAGGCCCTAGGAAGCAACATTTAAGAGGGCAGGAGAGCGAAAGAGGAGAGAGCACAGGGACAAACAGAGCACCCCATGGACAGCCAAGGAGACAGACAGCAACCCTAGGAAAACACGCACGGTTACGAGGCGCATTCAGACATGCGCGCGTGACAGCGCGTCCGCAAGCACGTTATCGCGCCCCTTAATATGACGCACATCCAGATGAAAAGCCTGGAGAAACAAACACCAACGCATAATCCGTTGACTAGGGCAAATCATGGACCTAAAAAAGGTTAACGGATTATGGTCTGAATAAACAACGAGGGGTGCCCCAGAACTAATGTACACTTCAAAGTGCCGAAGTGCCCATACCAGCGCAAGAGCCTCTTTCTCTATAACCGAGTAGTTTAGTTGGTAACGGTTAAACTTGCGGGAGAAATAGCTCACGGGTCTGTCCACCCCATGCTCATCCTCCTGAAGCAGGGCAGCACCCGCCCCAACATTACTGGCATCCACCTGCAATTTAAAAGGAGCCTCTAGCCGAGGAGCAGCCAGAACGGGAGCGGAGCTGAGGAGAAACTTGGCATTCTCAAATGCGGACTGACAAAGAGGAGACCAAATAAACTGTGCTTTACCCTTAAGCAGATTAGTAAGAGGAGCGACTACTGTGGAAAAGTTCTTACAAAACCCACGGTAGTACCCCACCATACCAAGAAAACGCATCAGTTCCTTTTTGGTCGTAGGAGCAGGAAAACTGTCTATATCAGCCACTTTGATAAGCACAGGACGCACCTCGCCCTGTCCAACCACCTTGCCCAGGTAAGTGACGGTCGCCTTAGCAAACTCACACTTAGCTATATTGACCGTCAACTTAGCCCAGGCCAGGCGGTCAAACAAGGCACGAATGCGCTCCACATGTTCACAGGTGTTGCTATACACCACTACATCGTCCAAATAGACGGCACAACCTACCAGGCCGGAAACCACCCGGTTCATGAGACGTTGGAAAGTGGCAGGTGCGTTGCGAAGTCCAAAACTCATAACTGAATATGAAAACAAACCAGTGGGCGTAATAAAAGCGGAAATCTCCTTCGCCCTAGGAGTCAACGGCACCTGCCAATATCCCTTAAGTAAATCAAATTTACTAACGAACCTGGCAGCACCGACCTGGTCAACACAGTCCTCCATTCGAGGCAAGGGAAACGAATCGGGCTTGGTGACATGGTTCACCTTTCTGTAATCCGTACAGAACCTAAACGTCCCGTCAGGTTTATTAACCAAAATACAGGGAGAGGCCCAGCTAGACGCGGAGGGTTCCGCTATTCCGTTATCTAGCATATATTGGACTTCCGCCTCCAAGGCAGCCCTCTTATCAAAAGGAACCCGGTAGAATCGTTGGCGAATGGGTTTAGCATCCCCCACATCGATGTCATGTTCCATCAGGTCCGTCTGAGTAGGAGTGTCTAAAAACAGAGATGGGTAAGCACTAATCAGCTCTATCAATTCAATGCGCTTATTCACGGGCAAGTAGGCCAATAAACTCTCAAGGGCAGCCAATGACTCGGAGTTACGCAGTCGCCCCAATAATACCGAGTCGTCAGGACCAGGAGCTTCCTCCTCATCCTGTGCTGCCACCACAGGAGAGAACACCGAGACACCAGAGCCCACAGAAAGAACGGGCTTGACAGGCGTCTCAGACACAGGCGACTCAGCACCTCCCAGACGCGCGTAATAAGGCTTTAGTAAATTAACATGACCGAGCTGACTAGCCTTTCTTCTCTTAGGAGTGGCGATTAGGTAGTTAACGTCACTACACTGTCGAACCACCACAAACGGGCCCTGAAACTTGGCTTGAAATGGAGTGCCAACCAGAGGCAATAAAGCCAAAACCTGGGGCCTCATTTATAAACGTTGCGTAAGTACAAAATCGTGCGTAACCCATGCTGAGCAACTTTCTACGCAACTTTCGGTATTTATAAAAAACGAGCTGAGCGATAAGTTGGCGGAAGGTGTGCGTAACTCTACGCACACTCCGACCCTCCTGTAACTACGATAAGCACGTTTCTGGAGAAAGGGGAAAACGCGACTCCGATGGCAGAGGGATGAAACTCGGGAAAGTCTGCGAAACACGACATATTGAATAATAAATACATCGGCCGCTGCAAGAAACCCTCCAATGTGTCACACAGTTTAAACGGAATCAATCGCCACCGTAGCCTAATCACTAAATAATGTCGGCATTGCTTTGGATGTGTCTGTGAATTGACCCATTTGTGTCATAATATAATGTTATGTTGTAGGCCTATTCATTTCTAGGCTATCCCGAGAAGCATCACGGGCAGCTATGAATAAAAGCCCCATTACGTTGATAACACAACACGACACGAGCCTATAGGCTTATCATAGTAATGATTCCGTATGTCGATAGCCTACAACTATAAGGCCTATACCACACCAAACAAATGTTGCATTCGGCGTTGAAGTATATTTATTCAGTTAATCATTTATTTAGTTAATTATTCGTATGTTTAATTATCCACCTATTCATTCGTTAATGTATGTATGTATTTATAGCCTATATTTGATTAGGCTTTTATGTAAACCCGAATGACCACTGAGGCAAGCCGCAACAATGATGTTGAGCGGTGAATGGAAATGTCTTACTTGAGGTACAGTTGTAGGCTACATTAGGCTATATTGTACATCATCATATATCCTCATATTGTCTTATGATTGTCATGTAGCAGGCATACGAGGAATGTGGGCCTAAAAACGCATGTCATCCCAATGCTCACATGCCGCTTTGGTAGAATTAGCTGTGCGCAAAACAGCGCATGGAGGTGATGCGTCTCCAAGTTGTAAGAACACAAGGGAGCAAGTTAGATTATTAATTTGCCGAATCGTCATGTGTGTAGCAATAATTACCCTTTATAGAATCACATGAAACTCATCCATGGACCCCATATATTTACAAGACCTCGATACAGGCACTGATATAGCTGGATTATAGTAGGCCATGACGCACGGGGACTTGGATATGCCGGGACTTGGCACAGATGTTCTAATATGTGCTTGGCTATCCCGCAACATCCATTAGAACACGCAGCTTCTATATGCCTACAGAATGTTTTGAGAAAGTATGTGAAATGCATGATATCCCGGAAAATACACAAATTGGCTGCTGCAAAGAACCCTCAGATCTGTCGTACAGTTAAATTGGGGATACTTGCCTTAAGTAGTCACTATAGGCCTACATGTTTGCATTGTTATGGATGTCATTGTAAATTGACCCGTTTATACGTTGATAACTTAGGCATTTTATTCATGGGCCACCCTGTGAAGCATTAGGTTACGTGCAATATAGATCCAAACCCCATTACCCATGCAACAACACTATAGGCTTATAATGATTATCAGTTTGGATATAAGCAGCCACCTAATAAGGCCTACCGCACTAAACGAATGCCAATATAGCCTGCATGATAGATAATTCATTATCTAACAGACCACTCAGGCCTAACAGGTGCTCTTATCAGTCGTGCACATGTGAAATCATTGTTCCGAAAAGATACTTTTGCGGCGTCTCTACCTCGTTGACCAATACCTCCACCTCGCATCGGTAAAATGTATCTTTCTCTTTCTGCCTTTTGCACTCGGCTCCATTGTCGTTGCATATGTATAGGCGTATCACTGACCATTTATAGGCAATTGTGGGCGTTAATTGGGGTGTGATCAGAACGCGCGTTCACGTGCGGCAAGTTAAGTGTTGATTGTGATTTATAAAGGGCAGCTGGCGTAGGCGTGCCTGAGTGAACATGGGTTGTGATACGCAGCGTTTTATAAATCGGAGATTTTTTGTGCGTATATTTTAGTAATCACTTAGCTAAGCTAACTTAGTTACGTGGATTCTACGCAATGTTTATAAATGAGGCCCCTGGTCACCAGGGCTAAAACCACGCGGCTCAGCGCCACGGTCAAACAGTCGTTTCATCTCTCTCTGTGAAGAGATCAAATGCTTTTTAGCCATCTCACCCGCGGCGTATAACCTCCGCCGGAAATCACTAACATAAGCTCGCAGGTTCTCAGGAGGTGGCGAGCTGACCCAATCATCCTGGAGTACTGCCAATGGGCCACGCACAGAGTGCCCAAACACCAATTTATTAGGGCTAAACCCTGTGCTTTCCTGGGACACTTCCCGCGCGGCCATCAGCATCCAGGAAAGCCCCTCTTCCCAGTCCCTCCCCATCTCCGTACAGTAAGACCTCAGCAAGGACTTGAGGGTCTGGTGAAACCTCTCCAGCGCCCCCTGGCTCTGCGCATCGTAAGCACTGGCTAAGTTGTGCTGGATACGGAGCTGCTGGAGAACATTACCAAACAAGTGCGAGGTGAAGTTGGATCCCTGGTCACTTTGAATGACCTTAGGGATTCCATACAGGGAAATGAACTGGGTCAGGGCTTTAAGCACTGACTTAGTGGTGATAGATCTCAGAGGGTAGGCGGCTTGAAACCTAGTGGTCTGACACATTACAGTAAATAAATACAGACAGCCAGACTTAGAGCGAGGAAGGGGTCCTACACAATCGATAATTAAATATTCGAATGGCTGACTAACAGCTGGAATAGGCAACAGGGGCACCGGTTTCAGTGTCTGGTTAGGCTTACTCGTGAGCTGACACGTATGACATGTTTTAATAAAAGCAGATACATCGCGCTTTAACCGCGGCCAATAAAAACATCTCAGTATGCGGTCGTACGTTTTCGTCACTCCCAAATGCCCCGCAATATTATCATGTGATGTTTCTAAAATCATACCACGGTATTTTACCGGGACTACCACCTGGTAGACAGGTTCTCCCAAAAAACACTCACTATGAGGAACCCAGCATCTCATCAACAGACCATCCTGGATGAAATAACCTTGAGACACATTTTTTAAGTTCTCTCTGGGCACAGCTTGAGCAAAAAGCTCCACTAACGTAGGGTCAGATACTTGCTCCTTAACTAACTCCTCTCGAGGTACAGGCAGCTGTAACTCAGGCATAAAGAATGCGGGAGAACTCGCCTCCCAAACCGGCTGGGTCCCCTCAGAAACAGCTCTGGTCACAGAGCGAGTTACAGCGCAAGCAGGGTACACCTCGGGAATGCCTTGCTCATTCCTCTCGGAAAATTGCTCCGTTAATGGAACAGGGGACACCACTAAAGGCGGAGACACATCACGCCAAACGCAGCTTCCAGCCAGGTTATTCCCTAAAATAACTTCTACACCTTCAACCGGTAGAGACGGACGTACCCCTATGGTAACCTCCCCTGTAACCAGATCAGAGGTCAACTCCAGTTTATGCAAAGGAATTGACAACACATTCAACCCAATTCCCCGCACTAACACGCAGTCACCCGTGTCTGTGACTGAGGAGAACGGTAACACAGACCCCAACACAAACGACTCGGACGCCCCAGTGTCTCTCAGAATTTTTACCGGGACCCTCCGATCACTCCCTACTAATGAAACATACCGTCAGTAATAAATGGAGAATAATCAGAGTCAGCCCGTGCCAGCACTTTATCGCGTTGGGAAACCAGGGACAGGGCAATGGGCGAGGATGGAACTGGTCCGGCTAACGCAGCGGGTTTGGGCTTTGATGTACTAGCTTTGCCCCTAGCCTTAAGGACCGGACACTCATTTTTCCAATGCCCCGAGCGCTGACAATAATGGCAGTTCTGACCAGGATCAGTTTTCCCCGGAAAGGCAGTCTCCCGTTTTGGAGAGTTGCACTCCGCGCGATCCACCAAGCTCTTACGCGGCCGAAACACAGCCCGCTCTTCGCGCCCCACTCCCCCACATACCGGGGAGTCACCAAACCGACGGGTGTGGGTTAACACGTACTCATCCGCCAGAGTAGCGGCCTGAGACACGGTAGTAACTTTTTGCTCATTGATATAAGTGGCAATATAATTAGGAACGGTATTCTTAAATTGTTCCAACTGGACCAGATCACACAGCCCGGCAAACGTCTCTACCACTAAAGAAGAACACCAACGGTTAAAACACATCGACAAATCACGGGCAAATTCCACATATGTCTGCTTCTCAGCCTTACGCGACATTCTGAAGCGCTGCCGATAGGCTTCTGGTACCAGTTCATAAGCCTGTAGGACGGCGGCTTTCACTTTATCATAGCTCTCGCTATCAGTACTGCAGAGAGAGGAATACGCTTCCTGGGCTTTCCCAGTAAGCACACACTGCAGCATTACCACTCGATCGGCATCAGGCCAGGTTCGAGCGTCAGCTATGCGCTCAAACAACGTAAAGAACGTGTCTGGCTCCTTTTCATTGAATTTTGGCAACAACCGTAGGTTTCGCACCACATCAAACACAGCAGGGGCACGCCCAAATGAAGAACGATTCAGAGGGGATTCTACATCCATTACGCTCTCCCCTAGAATTTTACCCTCACGAACCAACTGCAATTGCTCATGCTGCAAGTTGATTCTAGCCAACTCCAACTCCTTTTGATGTTCTAGCTCCTGTTGGCGCTCAATCTGTTTCACTTTAAATCGGTCGTGCTCCATTTTTTCTTGATGTGCTAGCTGCAACAACAACAATTCTTTCTGTTGCTCAAAGGTGAGCCCAGGTGATGCGGGCACAGGCTGGACGCTGAAGTGACAGACAGTACTCTATTCTCAATCAACCCGCCCAACAAAATACCCCGTATAACAGATTCCCTCACCCGCTTGTCAGGGATCTCTATATGGTAATGATCAGCTAACCCAAGCAGCTGTTCTTTATCACACCCATCCAAAAACTTTTTGGAGGGAGCTTGAATAAAGCCAGTAATACTTGCCGCCATATCAGCTAAATTTCAAACCACAATAAATAGGCTAGTAACAACTCAGCTAAGCCACAAAACTACAGAACCAAACCCGAACCAACAGAGGCACCGCAAACCCAAAAGCGCAACAGAAGAGAGGCCAAATAGAAAGGCGCTTCCCCAACCTACTACTACTCTCAACCCTAGTCTTCTGTTGGCGGCGTCGGGCATATTATGCACTGATATCCGCTGGCATGGTGAAGGCAACCAGTATCTGGCGACCTGCCGCACCACGGACGTGCTCCCGAGACAAAGCTATAACCACGGTTGCCAACGAAAATAACAAACATTACGAACGCTCAACGAGCCCAAAGGGACAAGTCGCTAATCCTACCAGGGGCGAACAAAAGCTCCGGGCAGCCAAAATGACCACCTGTAGACTACAAACCTCCCCCACTGCCACACCCAGGGAAACACGCTCACCCCCTCGGCCGATGTCCCAGTAGCTGGCAGAGCGAGACGTCTTCAGATGGAACGGAGACTGAAGACAGAGTAGACCATCTCCCCAACGCAACTCGTAAACCACGGGCCAGGATACAAACTCCGTCCAGGATACAAACCCCGTCAAGGCCACCCCCCCCCCACAAAAGCAGCGACACTCAAGACGCCACCAACCAAAAACCCAAAGGGGACCAAAACAGGGGAAGCAAGCCCCACAAAAACAGCAGCCCGGGGCCCAAAACGACGAGCCCCCATATGTCACGCCCCGGCTCTGGGACAAATGACAAATAAGGGGAGGCCAAGCCGGAGATGAAGGGAAAAATATAACAAATGCTTTAATTCTAACAAACTAAAGCCAAAAAATGTAGTTACAGAAATTAAGTGGAGTGTGTCCGTCAGTAAATCAGTCGTGTGTGGGGTGTAAGTGAGTGGATGGGTGAATAGTAAGATGAAGGCAGGATGTTGTTAGATGCAAAACCAAAATTGCCACAAACATGAAATGCCACAAATGAATCAAAGGAGTGCGAGGAGAGAGGCCCGGGGAAATGGGGAGCGTGGGGCTAAGTAGCCTACTGCCACCGGCGTCAGGTGTATTACATCAGGCCATGATTAGACCTGATGGTCTGCTGGTCCCACCTACCTGCAGGGGGAGACAAAGCACAAACATCCCCCCCCAGAGGCAGGCCAGCAACCATCACACTTGTATTTTCTAGTTTGTCTCTGAGCTTTGAACAGTATGGTACACTTCTCTTCTCCATTTTTACACTGCGCCACAAAATTGTCTAAAACCCATGATAACAGCTGATTTTGTCGTTGTGAGCGAAGGGAGGGGGAGCAGATAGCCCTCCTCAGTTTGAAAATGCTCTCTGATGACAAAGGTTAGGCTCCACCCCTCGTATGGGACTGCGGTCAAGCTAGCCGCACTTTCTTGTTCCACGGTCAAATGAGCCGCATATTTTTCTGCCACGTTCAAATCAAGACGAGTGCGCGCCTATTACACGTATTACAGTACTCGATGAATCCGTCTCGGAAACAGTGGCCGTGTCTGAACGTCCATACTACATACTATATAGTACAACTTGCATACTACATGCTATTTAGTAGATACTACTCCACGAAAACATGTTTAGTATATGAGATAAATGTAGCATGCTACTCGCATCATCCAGTGAAAGTGACGGGCTCTGGCTCTCATATCTTGTTAAACTTCCTACTTTTGTGTCTGCTAAGCGACTTACAGTAGGTCTAATTGCATTTAACCATTTAAAGGTTGAAGACCTTGATGGTGGCCATGGTCCTGCTGCTGCAGATCATCCCAACCCCGGAGATGGCCTCAGAGAGCGTCTCACAGCGGCAGCATCGGCACCAGCACAAGCTGCCTGGGTCCCAGCTCTTGATGAGCACGACTACCCCATCCTGCCAAAAGTAGTCAGTCAGTCTATCAGTTCATGAGTGTGCTTTGCCTTGTTCCTTATAGACAGCCTTGAGGCTTTAAACATCAATCAGTTGGTTAGAGGCAGCCTTGAGGCATTTGTTTAAATGTATTTGTATTTAAATGTATGCGTTTCATTTAGCACTGTACATAGTAATCAGTTATTTATTAATTTTTTGGGGGGGAGACAACAGATCAGCGTTCTCGTTGCGTCTCCCGTCAGTACTTTTTGCAAGGAAAGCTAATGATCTGACCAAATATAAACAAGTCAAAAGTATATTTGAAGACTATTGTGTAATAAAAATATCCAAGAAATGTTTATGGTTGTGCTTCTTCCATTATACATGTAAAGGTTACTTCTTGATGTATTAACAAATTGATTTCAACAAAGTGTAATATCTACACATCAGACACATTGTTTGTCTAGATATGTCTACATGTCATGTACAGTAACTTGGAAGGTCTTAACACTCAACATGCAGAGAGCTTGTTGTTTTTGTTTGTTTGTTGAGCTTGTTTGTGAAAAGTTTTTTTTTTCCGCCAATTTCACCTGCTATATAGTACCTACTATATAGTAGGCGAAATACAGTATGCACAGTTTTGATGTAGCATGCGACATCTCGCCTACTATATAGCAGGTAGTATGCATTTCGGACACGGCCCATGCATTTCTTCCAGAAAGTATCCTAGACGCAGCGCTACCCGTCACGCACTCCACGTCTCCACTCGGAGCCCGTCTTTCTCTATCTCGCTCTCTCACACACACACACACTCTCTCTCTCTCTCGCGTTCTGATTAAGGATAATTAACTGTAGCCTACTATAAATGAATGTAGCCCATATTGAAGGAACATCTATTGGAAATGTGTTTTTGTATCATATTTGGTAGACAATAAATTCTGAATTCTTGATAACTCATCCGAATGACACGTGTTTATGAACTTATTCTGTATACTTCTCCCTTATATGCAGAAATATGACTTTTACAGTGTTCAGGGCCTCTACCTCTACAAACCCATGCAATAATATTTGGCTTCTACAGTGTAGTTTTGGAGAAATTCCATTGCAGTCTTACTGTACGCGGATCAGAAATGTCTCCTCTTTGACAAGCCATGAAATCAGAATTATGCATAGCTCATGAGGAAGGTCTATGGATGTGTGTTCAGGACCTCTCCCTCTACAAAACCATGCAATAATAATTGAATTCTACAGTATAGCTTGGAGAAATTCCATTACAAAGTCTTACTGTTCACGGATCAGAAATGTCTCATTGACAAACCATAAAATCTGAATTATGCATAGCTCACGTAGGGACAAATGATGTTGTGAAACAGCAGTCTGAAGTTCTTAAACGAGACTTAATTGACATGTTGAACACAAGTCAGTTGTCTGAAAGCTGAAGTGTTCATCAGTGGTCCTCTACCACCAGTCAGAAGAGGGGATGAGAGATTCTGCAGACTGTTGGCACTGAACACATGGCTTTCAACTGCATGTACCATCCATTCAGTGCACTTCATTGACAATTTCAACTTTTTCTAGGAGTGCCGACATCTTTTTAAGGCAAATTGACTCTGCCTTAAGTCAGGAATAAAACTCCAACCTGTTCTACTTCCTGTGTCATCCATCTGTTCCCTCTGCCAATGACAAGAGGCACCAAGACAGGAGGAAGACATGACACAGCACGGCAGAAACCTTGAGGAAAGTTGTCTCGGCCCTCACCTCAACTAGGTTTTGATTATAGGAAACACCCAAGCCACACCCCCCTCACAGGCAATCGCCTATGAGATTTCACTCCCCCCCCCCCACCCCCCCAGTAGCTACTAGGCTAATGGCACTCATGACTCTTTTCAGGACAAGCCAGGACCCAATGTGCTGGTATCTTCCTAAATTTCTATCTTGATAGGTAATATAAAAAGAATGGTGAATCTGCTAAGTAACAGGAAACCCTCAGCTGGTTCTGCAAATGTATCAAATGTATTATCCATTACTCATCAGCCACAAACTATCACAGAAAACTGGGCAGATAATACCTTTTGCACACAAAATTAAGCTTCATTAAATGTCAGGTATTTAGCAGGAAATACATTTTTAATCAATTATGTAATATCAAGCAAAATCTTTCAACAATTTAATGCGTTTAACTGAAACTTGGTTAGCCAGGGTAAGGTAAGGTAACAGTGCAGCTGATTATCGAGTCAACCCCACCCAACTTCAGCTTTGAGTGAAGCTAGAGCATGGCTGTAGAGTGCATAAGAAACGAGGTGGCCATTTTGTTCAATGACTCCCTCCAATGTAATCAGAAGCCACAGCGCGCCACGATTTATTTGTGTGCGCTCAGAATCAAATATGTTAAGGGACCGTTTCTAAAGTACTAGAGCACTTTTAGAGTGCTCGTGAATAAAAATGCATGATCCTCGCTCTGACAGAAATATCTCCACCAAATAGACAATTTTTAATAAGGTGTTACTCAAGAAGAAAATAACGCATAACGCACCTTCCGTTTTCGAGTCAGCACAGGTTGGCCTCTAGTTTTGCTTATTGATTACGTTAGACGTTATGCTCCCCACTTAATGTCAGCAGCCAGTGAAAGAAGTGCGTGGAACGACCAGCAACAGCGAAATGCACTGGAAAAAGACCGCATGTCGGTATCTATTCGTTCCACACGTTTCCCTCACAGCATGGTCATACTAAACAGCTTGCAGAATTCCGAAAAGCTGAATAAACTATTCTGTTTTGATCGATTCAAATTTGTATGACCCTCCCCTGGACTAAAGCATGACTCTCCCATGTTTTCCTCCAGTGACCCCCTGGTTGGATTGGCTCCAGGCTTAAGAAGAAGGTTAAGAAGGAGCCATTGCTTTTTAAGAACAAGTGAATGTAGGCCAAATGCACTTCCTGAATCGAAGCCCCAAGCTGCTGCGCTCTAATTCTACAAAATAAAATAGGCTATAGCCTAATTTACAACTTACCGAATTGAAGATAACCGTAGCCTACAGTGAACGGTGATGGAAACGTTTGTTTACTCAAAAAGAATAAAGAGCTTGTCTCTTGTTCTCTTCAGACGGA
The DNA here is from genome assembly GCF_949987555.1 of Borostomias antarcticus. Taxonomy (NCBI): domain Eukaryota; kingdom Metazoa; phylum Chordata; class Actinopteri; order Stomiiformes; family Stomiidae; genus Borostomias; species Borostomias antarcticus. Next base: position 8,751,669 of record NC_140237.1, read on the forward strand.
CAAAAAATCTTTGCTAATGGGAATCTTTACAGGCGTGATAAACAGTGTTAGACAGTGAAAGGTTCCCAAGGTAGAGAGAGACAGATTACAAACACAATTTATATACACGTACTAGTCTTTTGAAAGCTCTTAACCAATCGTTGAAAGCCGGGAACAATGACGCGTTTCACTGAGATCCTGTTTAGAGCCCGCCTCCTGAGACCTGAGACCCAATCACATTAGGCTACCAGAGGCTACGCCCTCTTCTGGATATGTAATGGTAGTGACCAGTTCCGACATTACTATGATATTATTATTCTGACATACATTATGAGTGGTCCCTTTATTTATTTGAGGTCTTATATGAATGTCCAGTGCTGACCATGTTCCTTGTTGTTTTCCAAAGATACGAATGCACCGTCTTTTCTCATTATTTAGTCCTGGACCTGGACCAGGGCTTGTTCTCTCTATTCCATTCATTTGAAAATGAGAGGTGTGAACGCAAGACTACTGACGACCACTTCAGCCAGACAATATGTAGGCTAAATGGTACCCACGTGTGAATGTGTCTGCTCTCCAACTTCAGCGCTATTGAAAAGCCGAACGCCTCCTCATTCTAATTGTGCCAGCGGTCTAACTGACTTCTTAGTTTCAACTGGACCCGGTACTGAATGTTTTGATTGAGAATGAACTCATATTGGTGTGATCACACATTACACATCACATCATGCTTTGTTCGGTTGATTCACCGTTTATGAAGTAGGCCTACACTTGGTGTCCAAACAGAATTCTCTATCGCTGACAGTGACATGTTGAAAATCACGTGTTTAGACGGCGCCCTTGTCATGAGCTCCTGGACTTTACTTTTACATTTTCTTAGTCACAGGTTATCGTTACAGGTACATGTAAGAGATTACAATAGACAAGACAGCAACAGATATTCACAATTCTTTATGTATACCGGTACAATATATTACAATATTACAGGCTACCATCAACTGAAGCTTTATTTATAATGTTGGCAATGTCATTTGTAAATCCGATTAGTAAACATGTGCCTATCAATAAACAATAGCATACCATTTGCCCCATCAGCAAATAGACACGAGGGAGTGAGGGCTTTCCTGTTTAAGACCCCATGTAGATTCTACAGCCTGTCTCACTAGGGAGTGTTTAGTAAGACATATTTCAACAATACATTAAAGAAAAAAGAACTGTAAAACAGGCTAACCTCTCTGTTCTCTCAAATGACAGACTTGAATGTGATCACACAAACAGTCTCCCAGATAGACCCAGAACAAATCCTCCTCCCACGTACCCAGATATGAATGAGACCACCATAGATGTGTGGGCAATCCGGTCTATTGTGAACCAAGAAGGCTCTTCCTCCTCAATGGGCAGCTCTCTACCACATCCATACCCACTCCCCTGGGCTACATGAATCACAATGCCAGCTTGTCTAGGAGCTCACAGCAAAACATTTCACTGCTCGTTGCACTTGTAGTATGTGAGAAATACATTCACCAGGCACAGTCAGAGGATGAATGAAGGAGCTCAGGCTTGTCCGAAGGCCTTCAGTACCTGAAACACAGACAATCAAGGTTAGTCTGATGAAAGAGACAACTCATTCAGAAATGGCTGGGCAGAGGAGCCACAAATCCAGTTTGTATGCATTTCCACCAAATTGGGCCCTGTGTGTGTGTGTACGTGTATGTGTGGGGGGGGTACCTGTTTTGGTGGAGCTCCATCCCTGGGGCCTCATTTATCATTGAGGTAGGCTACGCCTTCTTTTACACGGGCTGCGTTCCGAATCGCCTACTACCCTACTATATAGTATGCCAAAACAGAAAGTAGTATGTCCCAATACATAGTATGCCACATGCAGTATGGCAAAAGTGCCAGGATGTGATACTACATCCGGTCGTATTTTGCAGTATGCACGCCAGCAGTCTTCTCTGCCTATTCTGACCCACAATCCTGTGCGCAGCGGAAATTACGTCACGTGCGAGTCGCGCTGGAGGCTTTATAAAGAATCCTGCGGCGCGCAGACAGATGTGCAATGATGGCGAACGCAAGCGGCAGCGGCAGCGGCAGCGCATTCAAGTGTAAGTACAGGAACGTCACTACATATTTGTAGCGACTCGTGTTGTGTGTATAATTGAAACATTATAAGATACTATTGCTGCACGAAGCTAAGTGGATAAAAGAGCGCTAATGTAAACCTATAACCTCAGCCAGTGGCCTAGTGGTATCTATAGTGGTAGCTACTAGTGTAACTTACTTCTGTAACATCAACTAGCCAGCTAGTTAGCTAGCTAGCTTTGTGGTGCACTGAAGTTAACAACGTTACCTCTCACTCTTCTCATCATTCGTGACATTAGCCAAAAAACACAATGCAAGCCCAGTCAGTATAGCTAGCTATGTAAGGTACGACCATGGGTGTATTAATAGAACGTTTGACATACCAATTCAGCTCACCAGAAAATAGTTTGCTGATAATGCACGAGCCTATCCAGGACGTCAGTTAGCTAACGTTAACTAGGTAGTTCAAGTACTAGTCAGTCAACTGCTTTGTCTCACTGGAAATCATTTTAATTTGTTAGGGACAGATGAACATACAGAAAAACTCATCCAGTGGAGGATGGAGAAGGAGGAGCTGTTCACGGGAAAGAGACATGCAGCAATTAAGGGGTTTGAGTGAGTAACACCTGACCCAATTTTACGAAATGTGATGATAGGAGCATTTGTCATTGCTGGGCATGTTCCTTGTCCCCTTAGGATGTTTGTGGTTGAGCTTGGCTTGGAGGGGAAGGTGACCCCAGCCACCCTAAAAAAGAAATGGGAGAACCTGAAACAGAAATACAAAGTCAGTCACCAGTGTTGTGTGTATGCCTTCGATTAGCCATTTACTATGCTTTAGTGTCATTAACTAATCCTGTCATCTTATTTGCAGGATTTGAAGTCTCCTAAAACAGGGGTCAGCACAGAGGGAGGGGAGGCAACAGCAGCCTCCTGGAAATGGTATGGGGTGATGGATGCAGCATTGGGCAGTAAGCCATCCATCACCCCACCAGTGCTAATCTCATCAGCAAGCCAGGAGGCTGTTGGAGTCTCAACTCCCTCTGTGTGTGATCCCTGTCCTGTGGAGGACGAGTGTCCTGCTAGACCACCACGGAAGAGAAGGAGGGAGGGGGGTCAGTCCAGTAGCCAGGTACTGGACTACCTTAGGGAGACTGAACAGAGAGAGGCAACACTACAGGCACTACAGGGGCAGAGGTATGAGGAGGCCAGGTTGAGAGAGGAGGCAGCCAGGGCTAGGGAGGAGGAGAGGTACGAGGAGAGCAGGAGGAGAGAGGAGAGAAGAGAAGAGGAGGCCAGGAGGAGAGAGGAGGCGGCCAGGGCTAGGGAGGAGGAGAGGTACGAGGAGAGCAGGAGGAGAGAGGAGAGAAGAGAAGAGGAGGCCAGGAGGAGAGAGGAGGCAGCCAGAACAAGGTATGACAAATACTAGATGGTGTGGACTACTCCAGTCTCCCTCAGTGTAACAAGATTGTGCTGTATTTTTACTCTATTTTACATTTCTAGTGTCTTTTACTTAATTACTTCTATTTCTTACTGTACTATGCACATTTGGGAGCTAGCAATTGCATTCCAGTGCATATTGGACCTGTATGATGTGCACCTGACTAATACAACTTACAAGGGAGGAGAGAAGAGACGAGGAGGCCAGGAGGAGAGAGGATGAGTCTCGGGCAAGAGATGAGAGGCGGGAGGACCGCTTTTTGTCAGTACTGGAGGCACTCGGCAAGAAATCATAATTTAGCTGTGTTTGTTTTGTTTGTCTTGTGTTGCAGCATGTTTAATTTAATTAGCTTCATTTGTTTTCTATTGAAAATGCCTCATTAAATGTTTCGACCTACAAACCTGTGCTTTCTTAGAGCTCAATCAGTCAAATATACTGTATCCTGAGTGTAGAATAATTGTTGACTGACAGGGGTAGCTTGGCCTCCACTGGACTTGAAATGGTCTTTCAAAGCATCCACACTTTTTCCTTCAAAGTTACAGGTGAAACTGGGACAAAGTGATGTGTGGATTACACAGTACACAATACACAAGTCATGATTGATCATTAGATGTAGTTATGATTGATCATTGGATTTATACATCACACGTGTTAAACAAAACAATGCATAATGGTAGCTTGGGAAAATGAGGGTGACAATACAAAATGAAGAACAAATTAACAGGCATCAAGCTTGGTTTTGGTGAAGAAACAATGAGGTGTGATGCTGTGTATCCTAATGTTGGATCGTGTAATCGTGTTCTTGGAGAGCTGGAACACAGTCAAGTGGTGCAGACACTGCTGCAGCCAGGAGATCATCAAAGTAGAGCTGCAGGATGGGTGCATTGGGGTTCAACTGGCAATATGTTGTAGGGTGGACATCCTATGAATATGAGTATGGTGATTGAATGTGAAATGAATGGGAAATAAAAAGTTAACTTAATTGCATGAATGGTTTATTTCCAGTTTGAGATACAAGGACACTACATTACAACTGCAATGATCTGATTATATACTGTCGCATATCAAAGTTTGTAAAATGTAGGTTCAGTCAACTAAGTTACACAACAGAATTGGCAATAATGTTTACACTGACGTTACTAAGTTAAATGTGAGGCTGCTTCACATGCAGACAGGACATAGAATGACAATGACTGAAATGCATTATGTAATTTTACTGACGTGGATAAATACCTTGATCAGGTTAAAATGTACAATTCAGTTCAAACTACATACATTGCAAAGGAACAACAGGAGAGCTCTTGTCCTCCGACGGTATTGGCGTCTCTGGCGTTCTCGTGCATCTGCAAGGGATTTACTGCGCCAACCATCTCGAATCTTGCGCGTCTCTGCGGACAGCTGTGGGCGAATGTCGCTTTATGGACTGCGACGGATGTGGTCAGATTTCAGGGCGCTATGTTATGACAGAGTAGTATGTCCCAATTGGATGCCTACTGCTTGCAAAGTACGTACTTTCTGAGGGCAGCTGTAGTAGGTACTAGTAGTAAGTAGTAGAAGTATGCGATTCGGAACGCAGCCACGGTCTTTTCCGCGATTTCAGGCGTACGCCATTTCCCCCCCCCCCCCCCCCCCACAGCGCGATCTATCAAGCCGAAAGGGCGAAAATTTAGTCGCCTTTCTACGCGCTTTTGTAGGACACCTCTCAAGTAGCCGTACCGATTTACACGGTTTTCTACACCCTTTTTGAACACAGGGGGAACTGGCGACGCAGGTGGTGCGTCGGTGAATTACAATGTTTGATGGAGAGAATAAGAGCGACAGTTTCTGAACGCACAATCATGTAGGCTAATAGCCCAATTCAGCACAAACATATGTCGCATATCGCAATGCAAGATTAGACGTGTCCTCTAACCGGCTCATTCATGGTCCGATATGGATTTGTTCCCCAAACTTAACCTATGCGCTGTCCCAAACCTTTCCGCGCTATATGTCACACACCTAATGCAGGCACTCCATCAAACGGCAATAATTGACCAATTAGATTGTCATTAATATGTGATCATGTGGACCTGTTTGCTGTTTGGTAAGCATATAAATGACAGTCCTCCTGTGCGTAATGCGAGCCTAAATGAATCCGGCGCTACTCGGCCTACTGGCCGAGATAGAACTCCAAAGAGGTGACGGCGATGGCGACTGCACCCACATAAGGGCACCATCAGTGAATGAATACGTCTATGTGAATCGCAAAAATGTGCACACTATAAATACCCAAATCATATGTGACGCCGACATGCTCATCACAAGTGTAGTGGCACGGTGGCCTGGCTCCACGCATGACTCATTCATCCTGGCGCACAGCAGGATAGGGGCTAGACTGGAGGCAGGCGCTGCGCGTGACGGCTGGCTTGTTGGTGTGTGCATAGCCAAGATACATATTCTTTGTCTTATTTACTTTAATATTTATTAGCATTTTCCATCCATACAACGACAATACAATAAAACATAAAAACTTACAATAACCGCTTATGGGTACTTCCATCCATGCAGCTTTTTTTTCTTACTCAAATATGACAATTTTAATATTAGTGGTATCATCACACTTCCTTCTATAATCCATCCATTTTTCCCATCTCCCTTCAAACTTTCCTTCCTGCATCCTCAATGCATAAATAAATCTCATAAATCTCCTCCACAACACCCACCACTGCTCCTTGGTTGGGGGTTCCACCTTATACCAAGCCCTCATTATTGTCTTTTTTACTAGCAACCAATAGTACTTTCACTAGGTATCTGTCCCCTCCTTGTACATCATTCTGTTATGTTTGCCAAGATGTATATTCAAAGCTGATAAGAATGAGAACCAGTCAAGACCCCACCACAAAATGAGGACCCAAGCCCTCAGCCCCCTCCCCGTCATGAGGTTTACCAATGGGGCCAAAGGGCCCACACTGAGGTCATGCGCCAGCTATGAAGACACAAACAAGTAAGGTTCACATTTCTACCATTTTATTGTCTGTTGGTGGGTGACTGTGTGAGGTGTGTGAGTGCGTTTGTGAGTGAATGTGTGAGGTCCGTGAGTGTGGTAGTGAGTGACTGTGTGAGGTCCTTGAGTGTGGTAGTGAGTGACTGTGTGAGGTCCGTGAGTGTGGTAGTGAGTGACAGTGTGAGGTCCGTGACAGCATGTGTGAGGGAATGACGTGCAGTGAGGATGTCCTGTTGGCTCTGGTGGTGTAGTGTGGTGACCTCCACCAACTGCTGCACAACTGCACCACAACTGCCCCAATCCCTTCTGCCATTTCCCTCTGGGCCTCTAGGGTCATGAGCCTCCAGCACAGCGTCTGAGAGGAAGCCCAGCCCTCAGGGACCCTTGAGGCAGGGACGCTGGCAGCCGGAGGTGGAGGCGTGGGCGGTGGAGACGGAGACGGAGGCGCTGGAGATGGCACTGGAGGTGGAGGCCGGTGCGCTGGAGGTGGAGGCACTGGAGGTCGTGGCGCTGGATGTAGAGGCTGCAACCAGCGGGGGCACGACCGTCAGGTCAAGGACCACTGCAGACTCCCCCTCCTCTGAGTCCCACCCCACGTCAGAGTCTGGAGAAACAATTTCAGTCATTTTCTTTGAGTTTGTCTGTTAACTTGATTATGCATTAAACATTTCATTGTGTAGCCATATTCAATTGATATGTTTTTGTGTTGGCAGCCAAATAAATGCTTAAGTGTGATTTACCGGGTGATTTAGATGAGAGTCTTAATTTCCCAGAGGGGAAAATGTTTAATGTGGTCTAACATTATGAAGTGGTCATCTGTGTTATCGTTCCCTGTTTTTGGTCCTAAATCAATCATAGCCTACCACAGAATGTGTGGAATGTTTGCTTTCCTCACAGCCACATAATACAGAAGGTCCGTGTAGCCTACGCCAAATACAGGATGCACGAAACGTACAGTAGGCTACCTAAACTGTAGGAGCAATCAGACAAATGTAAGCTCGTACAAATAGCTTACCTTCCGAAGATGATTTTCTTTCCTCGCGTGGACCTCACCAACAAGCACATGCACCTCCGTCTCCGAAAAGTTTCTCTTCTTTCCGCGTTTTTCCATAAACGTATTTGTCTTTCCTATGCTCCACGCTATATTATGTCGGTTCCTTCCGGGGTATCCACGTTGTGCGCTGTCATAGTTTTGACCATATATGGTTGAATTTGGGCGTGGAGAGGGCGGAACACGAGGCGCGTGCGCGTCCGCTCTCTTCGACGCCACCGTCAGATTTTTCGTGGAGGAATTGGCGCAGCAGCGTGTACGACATTTTTGATAGATCCGAAAAGCGTGTAAATATTCTTGTCGTATGCGACATTTCGCATTTTCAGCGTTTTCGTCGTACGCCCTCTTTTACACCTGAATTTACACGCTCTTTGATAAATGAGGCCCCTGAGCTACTATGACTGTTGTTCTGCAAATGGGGTCTCATGGGCTTGGCTCTGGGAGCAAGATCCCAAATCTGTAATCATGATTACAGGGAAACATTCATCAGCCATCAGTCACATTTGTTTTCACAAACTCAGCCCAGTTCATGATCTAGAGGTGGTTGCATGTGCATGGCACTGTGTTACATCAGTGTGAGGAGGGTAAATAAAGCATAGCCTCCCAGTACTGTGTGTGTGTGTGTTTTACCTGAGCATGAGGGTGGCAGTGCCTCAGATGAAGAGAGCGTCCACTCTTGGGTTTGTTCTGGGTCTGTCTGGAGAGCAGATTTTGGTTCCTGATTGTGGGCACCTTCTATCTACTGTCTCTTGTTGGGCAAATGTGCAAATGTTAGGATTTGCAGTGTGTTGTCCCAAAAACACAGTGCAGTGTGGCTGATCAATCTTTATCACTCTTTTTGTCAGCTGTGATTTTGGTATGAATTTCCTGTCTGCGTCTCTCTTCTGAAACCGGAATAACGAAGGAAGTGCATGGGTGATTGAAGAGAGGGGCAGGGTTTGTGTAGACAAGGCAAATAGCTTTGTCGTCTGCAGAGATTTCAACAACTTCCACACACTGTCCATCCTCTGTACTCGATAACTAACCGGTTTCCAACCTTGCCTTTCTTGGCAAAATAATTGAGAAAGTAGTATCCATCCAGTTAATAGACTATCTCCATATAAATAATCTAAATGAGGTATTCCAGGGGATCCAGTCTGGATTCTGTGCCTGCCACAGCACTGAGACAGCACTCTTGAAAGTGCTTAACGATCTGAGAGTTAATAGAGACTCAGGCAACCTCTCCATTTTGGTTCTCTTAGATCTTAGTGCTGCCTTTGATACAGTTGACCATGACATACTGTTGGCTCGGCTGCAGAATTGGATTGGACTCTCTGGCACTGTTTTAAAATGGATTAGGTCATACTAAGCTGGTCGTGAATACTATGTTGCCCTTGGCACTCATGCCTCTGAACGCCATACCATATCTTACGGAGTCTCCCAAGGCTCAATTCTTGGCCCCTTATTATTTAATCTATACATGCTCCCACTAGCTAGTATTATCAATAACCATAACATTAGCTTCCACCAGTATGCTGATGACACTCAGTTGTATCTATCGTGAGCACCTGATGCTCACAAGTCTGTCAGTTCCCTTCTTTATTGTATTAATGACATAAACTTGTGGATGTCCCAGAACTTTCTGCAACCAAACAAAGACAAGACAGAGGTCCTTGTTGTCGGAAATGAAAAACAAAGAATAGATGTGTTACCCTATCTAGAGTCCATGTGTCTGAAGCCCAAAGACCACATCAGAAATCTAGGAGTTATCTTTGATAGTGATCTAAGTTTTAATAATCACATCAGCAATGTCTGTAAAACAGCATATTATCACCTCAGAAATATCTCGGAAGGTCCGTGATATTATCTCCATTGCCGACTGTGAAAAACTCATACACGCTTTTGTATCTAGCAGACTTGATTACTGTAATGCACCTTTACCTGGTCTACCCAAGAAATCCATTAAAAACCTGCAGCAAGTTCAAAATGCTGTTAGAATCCTAACGCGCACTAAAATGAGAGATCATATCACACCTGCACTCCAATCCCTTCACTGGTTACCTGTAACTTTTAGAATTGATTTTAAGATTATTAAATGTCTTCATGGTCTTGCCCCACTTTACCTCAGTGACATGATTGTGAGATATCCCTACTAACACACGCAGGTTGCGCAAACGTTCTACATACGGCCGCTATAGGTGACGATTCATCTGCGCCGCGTGCGGAAATTACGCGGCCATTTACGGAAACGCGAGATCTGCCGTTTAGTAGCCGCTACGTTAGAACGACACGTCATTCAGAAGTTGCGGCCGCGTGCAAAGAACGCACGTGATCACGTGGGCAAGAACCTCCGTTATAAACTCACTTGGCTGACACTAGATTTACAGGTATTTATATGACTTGGTCTGCACGTCTTTTTCGCACGGTGCAAATATGGTGCGGCCGCGTGCAAAAAACGTGGGCAGGAACTTCCGTAATAAACTCACTTGGCTGACACTAGATTAACAGGTATTTATATGACTTAACAGTTTAGAACATTTTATTATACAAACTATAACAGTTTAGAACATTTTATTACACAAAGTACATTACAAATTAAAAGTATACATATTTACAAGGATGAGGTTTACGGTCTGTCACATTACGCATAACCAGAAAAGCAAAAAAAAGCATGTACAAGCTCTGGCTAGCAACCCATTATCTGACAATTGCAAAAGTTCTAAAAACAAAAATGAAACAGTGCGCATTCTGTGGCAGGCAGACCGGGAACAGACCGTTGTATCCCACAAAAAAAAGGTTAAAATTTACAAAAACTATTTACAAAAAAGGCATCCATCCTGGCAGGCTGGAAAGGCAGGTTTAGGGAGACGGGCTGGGGGTCACCCACATCTGAATCGAGGGTCTGGGCAGAAGAGGTCATCCTCATCTGAATACTCCACTGTGGTCAGGGCTGGAGCTGCGGTCAGGGGCTGGGCTGGGAGGTCAGCTGGGCTGGAGCAGATACCTAAGGACATAATGAAATGGCTGTAAAAGCAAGTCGCATACATTCATTGGAAGCGTGCCATGTCACTGGATACGAGACAATTAACTGCCTGACATCACATACCTTTTTGCATCGAGCAGGGGCATGTTTCAGCATCTCCTGCAGCTGGGCAGACACCTCCGTCACAGTGGTGCTTGGCTTACAGGCCATAACTGCACCTTTTAACCAAAAAGGGAATGGTTTCAATGCACATGGCATGAAGCAAAGACAATGTATTATTTTGCGAAAATATGAACAATCCCTTACGTAATATGACATTGTAGAGGGTCATATTCTTCAGAGGCTTCTTCCCCCTCTTCCCATGGACGCTGTAGACACACCACACTCTGTGTATGGCAATGGCTGACAGCACCCGCCGGACCACATCTGGCAGATCTTTGCCGCCAATGGAACTCAGATTTCGTGTCTGCAAAACATAAAGACAATCATTTACTTTTACATTTCCTTAACACTTCCCTGCAAAAATAAGGAACAAAGTTCTGCCCTGAAGTTACTCACCATCTTCCTTTGATGATCCTTGTCCTTCAGCTGCTCCTCCAAGACCAGCAGCTCCTCCTCCGTTTTAGCAGGGTGCAGGTCATCCAGTACTGCTCCCCGATAGCTGTCTGCAGACTCGCCGGACAGTCTCTGCTCCAGCCTCATCATTGTCTGTGCCATCTCCCTCAGACTCTGCATGACGCTGGAGAACTGCTGACACATCATCCTCTGGAAGTCTGGATATTAAACACAGATGTGGCTATAAGTAATTGTACGGTCCCATAATGGATATTCAGCTCAAAGTATATCCCTACATGCAGCATGAAGTAGTTCACAAAATTCAGCATACCAGCATCTGCAGAGCTTGATGGCAACACTGCTGGAGCTGTTGGTCTCACAGGCGATGGCATCAGAGAACTACCTGAAAACCAGAGGATAAAGGGATGAGCAGGAAACTATGGTGCTGGCGGCGTAGTGATTCTGGCATAAGGGGAAGAATCAACTCGACATGAGACATGTCAGACCCTGACCTGGTCTGGCCGGGGTGCTAATCGCTGATGCATGCTGCTCGTGCCTGGACGTCTGAAGGGCTGAAGGGCCTGGGCTCACAGCGCCTTGGCTCAAAGGACCCGGGCGATGAACATCTACTGCCGAGTAGTGAGATGTGAGAATTAGTGAACTGAGTACATGAGTCTTCAGAAAGTCCTGAGTTAACTGTAAGTGTGCAAATATGCATAGACATTTCACCAACACAAACATGCATGGATACCTGCATTGATAACTGGCAGAGCAGGCCTTCCGGCTCTGGCACCTGGCATAGCTGGTCTGGTCTGAGTTCTGCCGACCGGCTGCCTGGGTACTGGAACATATAGTAGAGGTAAATTAGCTCAGATTAGTCAACTCAAGTAGTACTCTTTTGGGACTGTTGAATGCACTTTAATATATTACCTTCGTCACTGGAGTCATAGCGTGTGTTGCGCTGTCTCTTCCTTGTGTCTTGGGAGTTAATCCATTGATGACTGCTGCTCAAACACCTTCGCCAAGGCACTGGCTACTTCATAATGCTCTGTGTGTTCCTCAGCAGAGACAGAGGTTGTCATGGCTCCTCTTGATGTGCTTGTGGAGGTAGATCTGGGAGGTATAGGAGAATGGGCACTCAGAGCAGGAGAACACCCAAGTCTTGCACAACTCTAACATCACAGCTAGGAGAGCGAATGAGAGAGACCATTAAAAAGGATTATCTCACCTGTAGTACAAGTTCAAATATAGAGTGATTATACGTCATTGTAAATGAGAGCTTACTCTCAATTGATTCACGAGGTTAAATAAAGATTGAATGAATATGTAGCTAGTGGGGGGTTACAACCACACAACTGTGGAGAGAGAATGAGACACTTGGTTCCCTCCTCTACTGGTGTTCATGGCCATGGCCACACACCTGGAATACTCCAACCCTGATTTAAAGGCATAAAAGTGGGGAACACATTCTTGAGACGGTTCCTAAAACTGGAGGGGAAAAAAAATGGGAAAATGATCTTCCCTCTCCTCATCACTCACTTCTGCATGGGGCTGAGCTCTACCCTGTCAGCAGTGGAAATACATGGGATAGCGGCTCAGCACACAGGAGAACTGCACAGAGAGGAAGGAGGAGAGAGAAAACCAACAACAAAAAAGGCAAGAAGGGTTAATAACTGAGCGAATCTTGCAAGTTTGCACTACAGGGAAGCAATTGCTCAATTTCCCTGATATTGTGGCGTCACTGGCGTCAGTGATGCGTCTTATGAATCTCACATGTCTACCGCTAACATTAACTCAATATCAATATTCCCATTTGTTTATCCCGTCTATGGAAACGTATGTGCATTTGTACTTACGTGTGCCTGCCTATATTGATGATCAGGTGTTTCTCCACCTAAGGGCCGGCCAGACAGAACCATCAGAGACCATTGGGCTGAGCTGAGGAGAGAGCGACATGTTAGAGTGTATGTGTGCATATGTATATGGTGCTCTTCTGTTAATACTCATGAGGGCATTCAACTGAACATGACTCACAGAGCCTGTGGTGCTGTCCCAGGACTGCCCCTGGCCACGCCTGTCCCCGTCTTAGCGCCTCTTCCTGTCCCGCTCACCTGCTTCTTGCTCAGTTCAAACAAGAACTGGGAGGTTGGCAACTGAGAGCATGGGAGGGGAGAGAGGGAGAGAGAGAGAGTGGGTGGGTGACCCTCTCGTTGGCTGACATGAACACTCCACAGGACCACGTGATTTCTGACACGTTTAGAGGAACAGGGCAACATGTCTACCACCCTTCACACTCAGTAATTAAATAGATTTTGCAAGACACTATATTAGTAGTCCACATCATGAGTACCTATTATGCAAAATTTGGATTTGTATGTGAGTGAAAACGTAGTACACAATTCTTTACCCGTTTGACAGCATGAGCAACCATTTCAACAGTTAAGAGTAACATGAAATCACATCCCAAAACAACCAAGATGGCTGCTCTAACCAAAAAAGCCAAGATGGCTGCTATAACAAATCCTGCTAGCTAGCCTTGCTCCGTTGTTGGGGCTTCTAGTATTCTGTTAACGTTAACTTCGTAAAAATGAATGCCTAAAAACAAACACATACTAACGGTGTCGTGGGTTGATGCGAAATCAATGAGTAAGCTAATTATCGCATTTTATTCCAAGCGATGAAACAGTACGAACGTGCAGGAGCTCGCGCGAGCCTGCTAGACTTGAGAAGACTCCACCATTGCCCGTAATAAGGAAACAATGTCCCAGGACAACACTTCATAAAAGTTATAGTGTACACAACTGAAATATTCTCACGTTGCCAAGCCAACATTATAATTTAAGCTACAATTACACAAAAGCGAACGTTTTAACAATAATTGCGAGAGTAATTTTACGTAGGCTACTTAGCTAGCCATGTACAGAAAAAGGCTAATCACGTTAGCTGGCTAGCTAGTTAGCTAACATTGGAAAGAGAGCATCTGCATATAGATAATCATTACAAAAGGGTAGCTTGCACATAACGTTGGTGTTTTATCTGACGATACCAAAATACATAGTATGTATGTATACATACTAATGTATACATTGAAATTGAGATACTTACAGGATGTGTTGTCGCGGGGACATAGCGTGTTGGTCTTTCTCAATCGCTTCTGTTTCAAACGGAGCGGAAGTTTCCAAGTGTGTCTTCTTCTTCGCTGGGTTTAGTGGCGGATCGCAAACAACTTAAATGTGCATACAGCCACCTACTGGCACAGAGTGAGTAACTTGTTTGTCTAGTTCTTCAATTGTGTCACCTAAGAAAGTAGCGCAATGCCTTGCATTCTACGTTCACTGCTCAGCATCCATTGCTCACATTTAGGTTGCAAAATTAGGAGTTTATTCATAGGCATATTTTTTATCATTATTTTTATTAGGCCTAGACTGCAAATCTTTAGTGTTAATATTAACTGTAAATGAGAAATTACACACAAAACAGACATGCAGGATTTCTCCTCATTATTACAATTCTGTAACTGTATGACTTCAAAATTTATTTTAAAACCTAAGTAATTTACAAATGTTCTGACCCACTGTGACACATTTCCAATAAAGTCAGATTGGGACTGTGATGTAACCACATTGTCACGTTATTTAATTACATCGTAGTTACGGATTTAAGCAGCAGTGGCGGCTACGTTCCCTTACAGTGTCCTTGAGGACGGCTATTTTGGTTATTTTGCGACTGAAAAGGCAAGTGTCAGCTAGGTGTCAGCTAGGTCCGCTGCTGGTACCGTCGCAAAGTTACCACAATTACACCAATGTGTCCCGTCAGTTTTACGTACTGTGTTAGTAGGGATACTCCGGCTAGGCAAGGCTCCGAACCGGTTCAAGGAACGGAAACGAAAACCGAAAACGAACGGTATTTTACGAGGAACAGAAACAGGAACAAAAACAAAATGGTCTTTAATTGTTCCAGAACAGAAACGTTAATTTGAAATCATTAAAACCGGTTAATAACGTTATTTTTTCGTTCTTTGTAGTAACCTATATAACTTAAAAATGTTTTAAAAAAGAAGAAAGCTGAGCCTTTTATGGCCGAATAGGCTAAATTAAATGTATTAAATTTGTAGCCTACATCTTGTCCTGTTTTTGTAATGTAGCCTAGGCCCCTAAACCAGTTATTTCACAGTCAGGATCTTAAATGCTTGCTTAGCGAAATGAAGAGATTTAGATATTACAACAACACACCATAGCCTAGTTCAGACTCGATGTTTCTCAAACTCTGCAAGCTAAGATGCATGACTATTCTTGATGTTTCCCAACCACTCAGCGGCAGCCAATTTGCACGCGTTGCGCAGGGCTGTCACACACTCTCCTTGGTTTGCCAGTGCAAAACAGTAGTTCAGCCTGTCCTTACAGCTTATTACTTAGCAAGGATATCAATGTTATTTATTTTGTTTAATTGAATAAGAGTAGGCTAGCCTAACCCTATAGCCTCTGAGTAGGCTAACCCTATAGCCTGTAATGTTTCAGTAGGCTAAAACTAGATTTCACATAAAGACCGCGGATGTCAGAGTGGGCAATAACGTTCGAAGGCAAATTTATTCCAACATTGGTCCACAAAGAATGATGCAAATACTAAAGTGAAAGAAATAATAGCCTACTGTGCAAATATGTTTTATATGGACCTGCGTGTCTGCAATAAAGTTCCTCTATCTTTCAGCGGAAGCCAATTTTCACTCGTTGCGCATCTCGCTCCAAGTATGGTTTGGCTATTTAAAACACGGAGTACTTTGTGACAGTTGCTTGGATGTATACTAGTATCTATACTAGGATGCATAAACCTATGTTTTGCTAATTTAATGGTCTGCCTCCTTCAGAGTTCTACTCGGCAATTAGGCTGTGAAAGCGAGCGCGCCTCTTGGAATAAGGCCACCACAACCCTAGACTTGTTGATTAGGTTATACCTTACAAGAAATAGCCTACTGCAGGCCTATAGAGTCGTAATAGGCTAACACCCCCGGAACGGTGAACGGAACGTTATGTTGGTGGCGGAACACGAGAATGGAAACGTTAAATATGCTGGTTCTGCTCGGAGCGAACCGATTGAAAAATAATTTCGATTTTAAGCCCTGCGGCTAGGCCACTTAGATCATCTGACAGCATTTTGCTGGTCATTCCGAAAACCCGGATGACAAGTCGAGACTCAGCTTTTAGTTCCTATGGCCGTAAACTTTGGAATTCACTCCCAGATAACATTAGAGCCATTGACAGTGTCAGTAGTTTCAAAGAGAAACTCAAAACACATCTTTGTATTGTGTTTTGCTTTTATTTAGGGTGGCTGTTTTTAGAGTCCCTGGTTTTGTGGTTCCATATGCTTTTTCTATTTTATTACTATTATATTTATTATTTTATTTCTATTATTTTGTTATGTGTATATGTATATAGGTATTTATGTGTGTGTATAAATGTGTTTATATGTTCTGTGAAGCACTTTGTAAAACTCTTGTTTGAAAAAGTGCTATACAAACAAAGTTAATTATTATAACTATTATTCCGTCCTATTGTCACTGCATAGATTCCTTCAGATGAAGTGGTCTAGGTAGGTGACCCCATTCTAGAGGGTCTGTTGGGTAACTTGCCTTGCCTCTAGTTTTGACTAAATGTGTCTGATCCCCCCCCCCCCCCACACACACACACACACAGAATTATTGTGTGAAAATGTAGACATTGTAGTCCTGTGTTTTGAGTTGCACCATATTCAGGGTACGGTATATATATGCACTTTGTTAGACAGTCCGGGGCTATAGTGCAGCTGCAAAGAGTCATTAATTCATTTTTCAAACTACATTCACAGAACCTCTGACTCTTCTTGAAAGACCAAACAATCGTCCCAAAACAGTTTGTGTCGTCAGATCATACCCAAGCCAGTCAAAATTTAAAACACTACTCAGCAGTCAGTACACCCTACATCAAAGGGTGGAAAACACCATGTTCAGGGAATGTAGCTGCAGAAAAAATGTTTATTGTTCACAAAGTAAATGCATTTTGCATGAAGTCAAAACTCAGCACATTCAGCACTTGCATACAGTAAAAAGAAAGAAAAAAGGACAAAGACAAAATATGAATGAGAAGCACAAAATCAAAGTCAACAAGTACTTCATCATTCGGCCTCAGCATCCATCTTGGTGCTGGGTCAGACCACAGGACTTCATCCACATCACATAGCACATTCTTCCCAGCCAAGCAACAGGGGAAGAACCCTCTGGTGTGCCGGATCCAGGCTTGGCAAGCCTCCACACCTGAATCAAATCAAATCACCCAGCTATGCCTGTCTCCACTTGGGTATCAGAAGGGGGCAGGACCAGAAATGACAGGACCAGCTGGGTTTCATCGGCATAGCAGAAGCCATGCGAGCGAATGACAGAGCCCAGAGACGTAGTGTAGAGGGGAAAAAAGGAGAGGACCCAGGACAGACCTTTGTGGAACCCCCGTTCACCCAACATCGTCCTCGAGCGCTGCATTTCATAGGCCTGAAATAAGGCCTGCCGTATTATTCGGTTCACCATGGATCTTAATGAAGTTCGTTTTTTAAATTTTTCCAGTAATCCAAACTCCATATCCAGTTCCCATTTTGACTTTTGATCACTGCCTCACACACAAATAAAACAATTCCTTGTTCAATGATTTGACTAGTATTCCCGATTCAACTGCACACCATATTTGAGGGGTTCTTTTGCAAAAACAGACATCTCCGTTTGTAGGCTATTAGGTATCCTAAATCATGTTTGCCCATGTCTGTGCTGAGGCCTACAATAGGCCTATTCATCTCTTGATGTGGATGTTGCAGAGTGACATGGAGGACATGGAAAGACAGTTAACGTATTCTTAAAAACATCAAACCCTAATATTTATTCACATGCACAAACTTCTGCATCAGGATAGCTGACATAAACCCATTCAATACATGTGGTAATATTCAAGTCTCGTCATAATATGGGAGATATCATGAGGGAATGGATGAGGGACTTAAAACAAACTGATTGTAAGGACTATATTGGAACATTTGGACTGAATTTGATTATTGAATAGAGAATATTACTCAAAAAGAAAAGGGCAGGAGTGCTCAGAAGTTCAGACAGATGTGATGAAGGTGCTATTTGGTCAAGAACACAAAAGACTGAGCAGGGGAGCCTACCCACACATATAGCTTATATAGCTATATCTCAATAAAGGCTTTTTAACATTTTGCCAGTTACTTTTCTTTGAATGAAAGAATATTATTATATGAAGTGTCTACTCCTGTTTGGGTTATTATTTGAAGTTTCTAATTTCTTGGGGGAACCTGTAAACATTGAATACAGTAAGTTCATCCAACGTTATTATCCATTTGGCTGTTTTTGCATGACTCTTTATTCTCATTTCCAAATTGATATTAACTATAGTATCCACTAAGATACTATATCGCTCAAACTCGTAAATCACCTGTTTGATTGGTATAATGTGAAGTGAACATAGTGTTACAGTGTAGGCTTATTCCTACTTTTTTTTTTCCATAAGCCTCCAGATCTCCCTATTACTCTAGAACGCAGCTCCGGACTTTGAGCACCAAAACAGCTCTGGCGTATCCTGAGGCCTCCGGGTCGCAGCTTTATTTTTGTCGCGGTAGTGTAATTAGGCGCAAACAAAGGTTTTTTTCCGGTGAAAACGAAGAATAACTCAGTAGTGTAATCCAGGCCTAAGAAACCAGGTCCATTCCAACTTCCACAACAGGTCTTTCTCTTTCTCCAACTCCCTTCTCCTTCACTGATCCCTTCTTCAATAGGTGGTGGTGAACCTGAGAGGAGAGAGAAAGAGGGAATGAGAAAGAGGGGGGCAGGTTTGTGTGGAAACTCTTTTTGTACTGTTCTGTATATCTAGTTGCACAGTATGTGTAGTTGCACTTCTGGGACAATAAAGATGTTCAAAAAATAAAAAATACAGATGTTCAGAATATAAACAGTAATGATTTTTAGACTATAAAAGTGAATTTGACACACGCGCACACGCACGCACACGCACTGTTGCTTACCAAGATTGGGTCCTTCTGAGAATTTTCTGAAGCTCTTGGATTAATTGTATGAACACACTGGTGTGTCTTTATGTGTGTTGACTGGGTGAAGCTCCTCCCACACTGGTCACAGTGGTATGGCTTCTCTCCTGTATGAACACGCTGGTGTTTCTCTAAGTTACCTGACTGACTGAAGTTCTTCCCACATTGTTCACAGTGGTATGGCTTCTCTCCTGTATGAACACGCTGGTGTGTCTTTAACTCTCCTGACGTAGTGAACCTCTTTCCACACTGATCACAGTGGTATGGCTTCTCTCCTGTATGAACACGCTGGTGTGACTTTAACTCTCCTGACGTAGTGAAGTTCTTCCCACACTGGTCACAGTGGTATGGCTTCTCTCCTGTATGAACACGCTGGTGTGTCTTTAAGTTACCTGACTGACTGAAGTTCTTCCCACATTGTTCACAGTGGTATGGCTTCTCTCCTGTATGAACACGCTGGTGTGACTTTAACTTTCCTGACGTAGTGAAGTTCTTCCCACACTGGTCACAGTGGTATGGCTTCTCTCCTGTATGAACACGCTGGTGTGACTTTAACTTTCCTGACGTAGTGAAGTTCTTCCCACACTGGTCACAGTGGTATGGCTTCTCTCCTGTATGAACATGCTGGTGTGTCTTTAAGTGTCCTGACGACCTGAAGTTCTTCCCACACTGGTCACAGTGGTATGGCTTCTCTCCTGTATGAACACGCTGGTGTGACTTTAACTTTCCTGACGTAGTGAAGTTCTTCCCACACTGGTCACAGTGGTATGGCTTCTCTCCTGTATGAACACGCTGGTGTGTCTTTAAGTGTTCTGACGTAGTGAAGTTCTTCCCACACTGGTCACAGTGGTATGGCTTCTCTCCTGTATGAACACGCTGGTGTTTCTCTAAGTTACCTGACTGACTGAAGTTCTTCCCACATTGTTCACAGTGGTATGGCTTCTCTCCTGTATGAACACGCTGGTGTGACTTTAACTTTCCTGACGTAGTGAAGTTCTTCCCACACTGGTCACAGTGGTATGGCTTCTCTCCTGTATGAACACGCTGGTGTGTCTTTAACTCTCCTGACGTAGTGAACCTCTTTCCACACTGATCACAGTGGTATGGCTTCTCTCCTGTATGAACACGCTGGTGTGACTTTAACTCTCCTGACGACCTGAAGTTCTTCCCACACTGGTCACAGTGGTATGGCTTCTCTCCTGTATGAACACGCTGGTGTGACTTTAACTCTCCTGACGTAGTGAAGTTCTTCCCACACTGTTCACAGTGGTATGGCTTCTCTCCTGTATGAACACGCTGATGTGACTTTAAATCTCCTGACTGACTGAAGTTCTTCCCACACTGGTCACAGTGGTATGGCTTCTCTCCTGTATGAACACGCTGGTGTGTCTTAAAGTTAATTGACTGACTGAAGTTCTTCCCACATTGTTCACAGTGGTATGGCTTCTCTCCTGTATGAACACGCTGGTGTGACTTTAACTTTCCTGACGTAGTGAAGTTCTTCCCATACTGGTCACAGTGGTATGGCTTCTCTCCTGTATGAACACGCTGGTGTGTCTTTAAGTGTCCTGACGACCTGAAGTTCTTCCCACACTGGTCACAGTGGTATGGCTTCTCTCCTGTATGAACATGCTGGTGTGTCTTTAAGTGTCCTGACGACCTGAAGTTCTTCCCACACTGGTCACAGTGGTATGGCTTCTCTCCTGTATGAACACGCTGGTGTGACTTTAACTTTCCTGACGTAGTGAAGTTCTTCCCACACTGGTCACAGTGGTATGGCTTCTCTCCTGTATGAACACGCTGATGTGACTTTAAATCTCCTGACTGACTGAAGTTCTTCCCACACTGGTCACAGTGGTATGGCTTCTCTCCTGTATGAACACGCTGGTGTGTCTTAAAGTTACTTGACTGACTGAAGTTCTTCCCACATTGTTCACAGTGGTATGGCTTCTCTCCTGTATGAACACGCTGGTGTGACTTTAACATTCCTGACTCCATGAAGCTCTTTCCACACTGATCACAGTGGTATAGCTTCTTTCCTGTATGAACACCTTGGTGTCTATAACCACCCTGATGTAGGGCGAAGTGAAGTTCTTCCCACACTGGCAATAGTGGAATGGCTTGGTTGGCTAGGTGGTGATAGGGAGTGATCGAGAGGGGCAGGAGGAGAGAGTCTCTGGTCTGATCTCTCTGTTCCTCAGCAGGGAGATGTAGAGGTTGTCATGGCTCCTCTTGATGCGATTGTGGAGTAAGATCTGGGAGGTTTAGGAGAATTGGCACTCAGACAAGGAGCACACCTGGGGCAACTCTGACATTACTCCTGGGAGAGTGAAAGAGAGAAACAAACATTAAAAAGGATTCTCACACATGTAGTACAGAACACAACTTCAGATTGAGGACAGGAGAGAGAAAGTTATGCAAGAGATTCCTCTGACTGAGCTCAAGTGAGGGACAGCGACAGAGGAGAGAGAGGAGTGAGAAAAGGAAAAGAGGAGAGAGAGGAGAGAAAACATGTCATACGCTGAAGCCCACGGCGTTAACTTGAATAAACTAGCCAGCACTCCTTAACTTTAGTCAAGCTACCATGTTCCATGGCAACTAAGAGCATTCCATTCTGTTCATAGATAGCGTGCCTGCCTAACATCGGCAATTTGCTTGCCCAACAGCGATTTGCAAGGGCGCCATTGCAATGCATGACAGTGACCCCTGTATCGTTGCATCCATGAGTGTCCTGAATTTCAGGTTGTATGCCCACGTCTATTATGAATAGCAGATCTCTGGTTCTTTCAGCAGTAAGGAACGAGGTGGATGAGAGAGAGATGGAGGAGAAGATGGAGGGAAGGAGAGTCGAGGCCAGCTACCCCTAGCGGTGCTCCTTTTGTCCCAGTAGTAGTCGAAGGAGATGCTCTTGTATCTGTACTACTGTCCGTACAAGACCAGCAGCTCCTCCCCGACAGCCAGCAGCCGACAGCGGCGAAACAGGATCCCTCATCGGTACTGAAACGCTACCAGGTTCTGCTCTTCCTCAGTACGGGCACAGTTCAAATACCTAGGAGAAAGAAGGGATGGTTTCATAAAAACTAACTGGTGAGGAAGGGAGAGATGAGAGGAAGGAAGGATGAAGGAAGAGAGGGAGGGAGAAAACAAAGTGGGTGAGATGCGGAAGTAGTCTAAGTTTGCTGCGCTGAGCTGCTCGCCAGCTCTCCCAAAGTGTATCGTTTTATACAGTTTTCTTCACTTGTATACCATATCTCCGCGTTTAAAACTGCGCACCAACATTGGCGGTACACAATAATTCGATTTTTTGGATCAGACGCTTGGACATCGAGCCTCAAGTCTAGATCAAACAGCTACGCTGCCGCAGCTAGCCACGGCTAGCCAACCCTAACCAGCTCCTGACTGGGATAGCCCATTAGCCAACAGGGGACAGCCGTCCCCTGCCTTTCCAGTACCAAGCCAACACACCGGAGGCCGTGCCTTGCTCCCAGTAGATCGCGTGAGTATTACCAGCACTACTAGGTAAGTAGCCCCCACTCTCCCGGCTAGCACTGCAAGTTAGCAGCCCCCACTCCCACTGCTAGCACGGCTAAGTAAGTAGCCCTACCTCCCCGTTAGCATTACTATGTAAAAAGCACTCACTCTCCCCGCTAGCATCGCAGGTTCATTGCTTTTTTCCAGTTTTATCCACCTGCATACCATACCTCCGTTCTCAAAATCGCGCATCAATATTGGTGGTACCTGAGAGTCCGACGTCTGGATCTCGAGGTCTGTTGTCTTGGTTTTCGTTTGTTCTTCAGTTTGCTGAGCGGGATTTACAAGCCAGCAGCTGAGCCTTGCGTTAGCAAGTAGACTAAGGTTGTTTTCCTCTGGTTTTCGTTCGTTTTACAGTTTGCTGAGCGGGATTTACAAGCCAGCAGCTGAGCTTTGCTTTTAGCAAGTAGATTAAGTTTGTTGTCTTATGGTTTCGTTTGTTTACAGTTTGCCGAGCGGGATTTACAAGCCAGCAGCTGAACCTTGCTTTTAGCAAGTAGATTGGGTTGGTTGTCCTCTGGTTTTCGTTGGTCTTACAGCTTGCTGAGCGTTGTTTTGCTCAAGCAAGCAGCTGAGCCCTGCTTTTAGCAAATAGATTGGCGGTTTTATCCTCTTATTTTAATTCCGCAATTATTTTAATGAGTCTTGCGATGGCTCCACACCCTACCGCCCCTAACTGCTCGGGTTGCCTCCAGCGTGGCCTAAAAATCTCAGAGTTGGAAGGTAGGATCTCTACTCTACACTCTATACATCAAGTCGAACATCTCCTGGACTCACTGCTACCCGACCCAGATGTCGGCGTCCAGCCTCCCACTGTTCCAACGTCGGCGGCATCCGGGGGTGGGGATGTGGATTTTAGTTTCCTCCTGAGTGAGAAATCCTGGCCCAGACTCAGAGCCAGACCCAAGCATTCAAGCTCCACCCCTTGGACCACTGTTAGGAGGAAACGAGGAAGGGAAACCTCCAGGGTCCCCTCCCAACCCTCTGACGACGACACCCTCCAACTGAGGAATAGCTTTGCTTTACTGGCCGAGCCTGTACCCAAGAGGTCCAAGGATACTAGCATCAGCTCCTCGTCCTGGCTCCCTGCTACTGGGGCTCATTTCACACCCTGCCCTACTCAGTACCATACCCATACTCCGCAGCCCACCCATACCTCTCTGGTTGGTGAGCGGCATAATAGCCAGGCTAATAAGCCTGCTCCCCGGCCTGAGCATAGCCCAGTCCACCGAGGGAACCCCCGGCCCCCACCCTCTACCACTTGGCCTTCAGGTGTGAGGCAGCAAAGGAAGTCCCCTAAGCCCAGTGGGCCCGCCACTGATCCCGCCCCCCCATCTGTGCTCATCATCGGATCTTCCATGGTGCGCCATGTAGTGGTCCCGAAAGCCTGGACCTGCTGCTTCCCAGGAGCTAAGGTCTCAGACATCAGGACTGTTGTCCCATCACTCCTCGCAGATTATCCCCTGGCCTCATCCATTATCATCCATGTCGGAAAAATGACATCAAGCTCCAGCAGTCTGAGCGGCTGAAGGAGGATTTCAAGGCCCTGATCTCCACTGCTCAGGCGTCAGGAAAGACCTGCATCATCTCTGGCCCGTTCTCCTCCCCCCGGTATGGTGATGCCAAATATAGTAGGATCCGTCAGCTCCACATCTGGCTGAAAGGCTACTGCTGCCAGTTGAAGCTTCCCTTCATAGATAATTTCACCACTTTCTTGAACCGCTCGGACCTCTTCGCCAGGGACGGCCTTCATCCTAGTAGGTCAGGTGCCCGTCTGCTCAGTATGAATATGGACCTGACGCTGAGATCTTCCAGCGTCTGATGTGGGGTTAGCCCGACCCGTCTCAACCACCCTACTGCCAAACATAAACCTCCTGTACCCGCGGGTCGGGCTACATCAGCTCCATCTCACCAGCGCCCCATCACCATAGACCTTGATTCCCTGCCCCTCACTGAGACCTGGCATAGCGACGTCTATATTTTTATAAACGAATTCTGCCCACCTGAATATGCCATTCAGCGAATTATCTCCCACCGCACCCCTATTACCATAATGAAACAGTCAGGTGGATCTAATATAAAAAACCTGATATCCGTTCCAGTGAATATACCATCCAGGCCTACTAGTCAGGCGAGCCAGCCCTTTTCTCCGGAAGCTATTTCAATGGCGATTCTAAATGTCAGGTCCCTACCAAGCAAAACTTCTCATTAATGATCTTATAAATGAACGTAAACTAGACTGTATGTTCCTAACTGAAACCTGGCTAAATATAAATGGATCAGCAGCCCTCATTGAAGCCTCTCTTCCTAACTACTTTTTTTTTTTAATCTATCAGAAGTGGGAAAAAAGGGGGAGGAACAGCCACCATAGCTACAGATGCCCTCAGCTGCAGGACCATCTCCTTTGATGATTTCGCCTCTTTTGAATACCACGCTATTGTCCTAAAATGCCAGCCCCCAGTTCTGGCAGTAACCGTGTATAGGCCTCCCAAACAATGCCCTGCCTTCTCTACAGAATTTTCAGAACTCCTGTCCATCATCCATACAAATTATGATAAGATTATCATCATTGGAGATTTCAACATACACGTAGACACTGAGGCGGACTGGAAAGCTAGGGACTTTATCAACCTCCTAAACGCCATGGATTTTACCCAACATATCTCTGAGCCAAGTCACAACCGCGGCCACACCCTTGATCTAGTGATTACTAAGGGCCTGACTATCACTGTTTCCTCCATTAGTGACCTCGCCCTCTCCGACCATTTCTGTATCTTCTTCACTGCATTGGTTCCTAAAGTCAAAAGTAGTACTGAGCGCTTTATCAAGAAACGTTATCTTACCTCCGCAGTAGCCGATAGTTTTAGAGAAATAATGACCACAAACAATTTATCAACTCCAGAAGTGGGGCCCTTAGGAACTATTGAAGACCTGGCAACCACCTTTAACACCAGAGTAAGGGCAGCCTTGGATTCTGTAGCACCTATTAAACTGAAAAGGATCACAACCAATAATAAAGCCCCATGGCGAAATGAGGAAACATATCAACTAAAGAGAACCTGCAGAAGTTCTGAGCGTATATGGCGAAAAACCAAGCTACAGGTCCACCATGATATTCTAAAAGAACATCTCTCTGCTTTTAATAAAGCAATAAGAAATGCAAGGAAAGACCACTTCTCAAAATCTATCAACCGAAATAATTCAAGAGTGCTCTTCTCAACAATTGATAGCCTAATAAACCCTGCCGTAAAAACACCTGATAACCTGCTCTCTTACCTCCAAATGTGAGGAATTTGCAGCTTACTTCAGAGATAAGATTATGAATATTAGGAGGAATATCACTCAGGAAAGGCCATGCATCCCGTTCACAGATCCTCTCCCTCCATGTAATGGACATATGAGCCTGTTTACACCGATGGACACAGAAATGTTGAGAAAAGTAGTATCCAAACTCAAAACCTCCACATGCCTGCTGGATCCCATCCCCACCGATTTTTTCAAAACTATTTTTGACTCTGTATCCTATGACATTTTATCCATTGTTAATGACTCCCTATCTACAGGTGTCTTCCCACCAATACTTAAAACTGCTCTGGTGAGACCCGTACTGAAGAAAAACAAACTTAGACACTTCAATTTTTAGCAATTTTAAACCAATCTCCAACCTTCCCTTTTTGAGTAAAAATTCTGGAAAAAATTGTTTTCAAACAGATTAATGATTTCTTAGCTACAAGTTGTACCCTTGACCTTTTCCAGTCCGGCTTCCGTGCCCACCATAGTACAGAGACGGCATTAGTCAAAGTTGTAAATGACCTCAGAATTAATGCTGACTCCAAAGAGCTTTCTGTTCTCGTCCTCCTGGACCTGAGTGCAGCCTTTGATACTATAGATCATGCAATCCTCATCGAAACACTGGAAAAGTGGGTTGGCATCTCTGGTCCAGTCCTAAATTGGCTTAAGACCTATCTAACCGGTCGTGATTTCTTCATTGCCCTCGGTAAATATAGCTCAGGAAAGATCCCTATGACCTGTGGGGTGCCCCAAGGATCGATCCTAGGACCTCTCCTCTTCAGCCTGTACATGCTGCCCCTTGGCAGTGTCATCAGGAGGCACAATATTAGCTACCATAGCTACGCAGATGATACTCAACTCTATATTTCCGTAACACCCAGTAACTACAGCTTGGTTGACTGCCTTGTCAAGTGTATTACAGATATAAATGTATGGATGTCACATAATTTCCTCCAACTAAACCAGGACAAAACGGAAGTACTGATTATTGGAGAAAAAGCTGAAAGAGAGAAACTAGCTGCACACTTAAACTCTGGACACCAATTGCCAGGCTAAAAACCTAGGTGTCATACTTGACTCAGATCTTAATTTCGAAAACCACATCAAGAATATTACAAAGACATCCTTTTACCACCTAAGGAACATTGCCAAGGTGCAACCCTTTCTCTCTCAGGCTGACACCGAAAGATTAATGCATGCTTTCATCACAAGCAGGCTGGACTACTGCAATGCTCTACTATCAGGCCTACCAAAGAAAGCAATCTCTAAGCTACAAATAATACAGAATGCTGCAGCAAGAGTCCTCACTAAGACTAGACGAAGGGCACACATCACACCAGCGTTAAAATCACTACACTGGTTACCAGTCAACTCCAGAATAGACTTTAAAAATACTATTACTAGTCTATAAATCTCTCCACAGTCAATCACCAGAATATATTTCAGACATGCTTTTTAAGTACATGCCAAACAGACCACTTAGATCCTCAGGCACTGAACTTTTAACAGTTCCAAAAGCCAGGACCAAGAAACATGGAGAGGCAGCTTTTAGTTTCTATGCCCCCAACCTCTGGAACACCCTACCGGAGTGCCTAAGAAGGGCTGAAACAACGGAGGTCTTCAAGCGAGACCTCAAGACGTACCTTTTCGACCTAGCCTACAATCACTAGCTAGGACCTTGAGACACAGAAAGGCAGCCTCAAACCTACCTGTGAATCCTCTGTATACATTGGTATTTATCCTGCTATGCAATGTATGTATATCAAGTAGTGTACAGAAGCTGGTTATCCTGAAACAGGCTTGTTCTGACTTGTGTTGCTTCAATGACTGTGTGCTACTAACCGTTTTCTGTCTCCCCTAGTGTCTCTCTCTCTCCCTCCTATCCTCTAACCAGGTCCAGTGTCAGCTGCGGAGCTGTGGATATCGTAGTATTTAGTACACACACACACACGTACACACAGACACACATCAGTCCACATCCGGCTTAGGCCTGGACCTGATGCTCTTAGCCTTTCTTGCTCCGAAAATTTAATTTAATGTTATTGTTCTTAAAATGTTCTTAGCCATTAGACAAATATATTCCAGGAGCTTGCCCCAGGTTGCCTGTTTCAATATCTGTGTGGTCTGTATGGCTCTATGTGCTACTAACCCTGCTCTGCCTTCCCTCTGCCTTCCCTCTCCCTAGTGCCTCTCTATCTCCCTCCTATCTTCTAACCAGGTCCAGTGGATGCCCCACCGTCACCAGCAGACCTCCCGAAGTCCGATAGATACCCCTGTGTCTGCTGTGGATGATGTAGCATGTCCGTAGAATATTCTCTCTCCTATGATGCTTTTAGCCTCTCTCACTCTGAAATGTAATTTAATTCAATGTATTGCTTTATAAATGTTCTTAGCCGGTAGACAAACATACTCCTGGAGCTTGCTCGATTGCCTTGTTGAGAGGGGTCAGGGAAGAATTTTTTCAGCTCACTTATCTGGCCCCCGGGTGATTACTGTTTTTTTGCTTCCCTCTGGAATATGTAGAGAGTGGGTCGTATGCCCACCTCCCTTGTTCTCTGTAAAGCGCATTGTGTTGCCTCTGGGTATGAAATGCGCTATACAAATAAAGCTTTGATTGATTGATTGATTGAGATGTAGGGACTGACTGTATGGATGGAGGGAGGGAGGGAGAGGAAGGGAGGGAAACTTTCAAGACTGGAGTGGTGGTTTATTTTGAGAGAGAGCAGCAGAATATATTCTGGAAATCTGAGAAATGAGCATGTAGTCATATTTCTTCACCTGATTGTAATGCCTAATTATTCTACAGTTGACACATGCAAAGATGGGTCCATCCCTGACATGATCTCTCAAAAGTCCTATTCTGCCTATTGTTGTCCTGGATCCTGCTGTTTGTCTCTCTAGTGGCATGCTGTTCAGCATTATGCTTAGCTCTGGTTGCGTGTGCATCTCTCTCCATCTGTCTCTGCCTAGATGTATGCTTTCTAAGAGCTTCTTTAGCTCTGGTTGCTTGTGCCTCTGTATCCATCTCTGTAGCTCTGCTTGCTGGCTGCTTTGCAGCATGTTTAGTTCTGTCTGCTTGTGCGTCCCTCTCCGAGGTTGTTTTGTCCCTCTGGTTCTTTCTCTTTTACGGTCTCTTCTCTTTTCTCAGTAAATCCGGGTCATAGTTGGACTTGCAATTAATGGACTAATTGAGACTCAGTGATTTCTTCTTTACAGGTTTTGCAAATGTCTTTTACAGTTGTTCAAATATATAGGTTTTTGCTATTGTAGAGTGAGAACAGCCCTGCTCTTTTCTTTGGAGAATCACCACTATTTTTAGATTAGGTAGGGGACTCATGCTCCGCCTATCTTATCAGCTTACTTGTATTTTCTAGTTTGTCTCTGAGCTTTGAACAGTATGGTACACTTCTCTTCTCCATTTTTACACTGCGCCACAAAATTGTCTAAAACCCATGATAACAGCTGATTTTGTCGTTGTGAGCGAAGGGAGGGGGAGCAGATGGCCCTCCTCAGTTTGAAAATGCTCTCTGATGACAAAGGTTAGGCTCCACCCCTCGTGTGGTACTGCGGTCAAGCTAGCCGCACTTTCTTGTTCCACGGTCAAATGAGCGACATATTTTTCTGCCACGTTCAATTCAAGACGAGTGCGCGCCTATTACACGTATTACGGTACTCGATGAATCCGTCTCGGAAATACAGTGGCCGTGTCTGAACGTCCATACTACATACTATGTAGTACAACTTGCATACTACATGCTATTTACTAGATACTACTCCACGAAAACATGTTTAGTATATGAGATAAATGTAGCATGCTACTCGCATCATCCAGTGAAAGTGACGGGCTCTGGCTCTCATATCTTGTTAAACTTACAACAATATTGAGCTAGCCAGGCATTGGAGTTGGTCATCCAACAGGCTCAATCCTCAACTTTCTGTATAATTCAAATTGTGAAATGGCTGTGATAATAGTCCACAAAATGTTCTTCCTTTGCCTCGTTTAGCACCAGCTGCAAAACTCTCCTCCAAATTCATTATCTCCGTTAGCAGGGCTAACGTTGCACACAGTAGCTTGTGCTTATTATTATTATTGGGGTTGGTGAGAAGCTTGTGCAGTGGAGGGGTTCTTTTGGGGGAGTTAGCCGTTGGATTGTTATGCTTAAATTATGCTAGCCAGCTAGTTCCCAAACTTGTTTGATAACGTTATTTGATTCAGACATAACGTAGGCTGCC
The DNA here is from genome assembly GCF_949987555.1 of Borostomias antarcticus. Taxonomy (NCBI): domain Eukaryota; kingdom Metazoa; phylum Chordata; class Actinopteri; order Stomiiformes; family Stomiidae; genus Borostomias; species Borostomias antarcticus. Next base: position 8,781,850 of record NC_140237.1, read on the forward strand.
TGGTACAGTCCACTGACCAGTTGCTGGTTAGCTATGAGAGGCTGGAGCCCAGCGACCGTTGCATCCCCCCAACCCGCAACGGAGGGTTATCAACTGGGCTGAGACTCCCCCTCTCATTGCTAACCAGCAACTGAGGCAATTGAGCTAAAGGTGGTTAACTAGCTCGATCGTAACTTACTCAAACTGAATAAATATGACACCGATAAGTACGGTGGCCGACGCGTGCAAATCACAACGGCAAATCCGGAACACAACCGCAAGTTCAAAAAACACAACCGCAAAATTCAAACACAACAACAAAGTTAAAAAACACAACAGCAAGTCAGAAAACACAACTGCAAGTCGGAAACACAAATGCAATACAGAATACACAACAGCAAGAGAGAAAACACAATCGCAAATTGGAAACCACGATTGCAACTCCCAAAAACACAACGACAATAACCAGAAATCACATTAGAAATGTGTCAACCGGAAAGGGATTTACTACTTGTTGAATCTGATTGGGCAGCTATAGTGTCAATAACAGTGGGACATGTGCGGGAAGCGAATACTCGAATTAATTAGAAATGATACGTTTAATGACTGGGTTTAAGAATGGAACTATTTTTCTCCCACATGCAGGAGCCCATCTTGCCTCCTGCCAGGCTGTTATCTTTCCTCCTGCCAGGCTGTTGTTATAAATAAGAAGTTCTTAACTACTGAACCAACTACTGAGCCAATTGAGCTAAAGGTGGTTAACTAGCTCGATCGTAACTTACTCAAACTGAATAAATATGACACCGATAAGCACACCGATGGCAATAGTTATAGCTTAATCTTAATATAACTAAGACATCTGCTAAAAACCGACAGATTTAGCTACAATGTCCACGAACATTTAACCTAGGTTGGCGAATTACTGTCGCCTCAACTTCCACCAATTTTAACAAACCGGAAACTACTGTGATGTGCCGCAACGTTTCACTCAAATCACCATCTTGTTTCCGGAATAGCATCCTCTCGATGCCTGTTACATATGTTGGATAGGTCGGGAATATGTAGTAAATACTATATAGTACGCCAGATGTAGCAGGCACAATTTTGATGTAGCATGCTGCATCTGGCCTACTATATAGTATGTACTACATACATAGTATGGACATGTGGACACGGATTTTGTGTATTATCCACAAAAATGTTGCCTTTTCCTGGCATGGGATGTGCGACTGCTGCTGCCGCCAGGAGAAGACGTGTTCGCGCTGCAAGGAGAAGAGCCGTCATGTGATTTGTTCTCGACATGCTTGTAGTTGAGGTAAATATTGAACGTTAGCTTGCTAGCTACGTTAGTTAGCTAGGTTAGTTGATAGACATGCATGTGCTGGCTTGGGGCTAGCTATACTGTTACATTTGTACCAGGGATGTTATATTAAATAGATTCTGAGAGGAGGCAGGTAAGCAAAACAATAAAACTCCTCATTTTAAAGAGGTGGGTAAAATGAGTTTACCTGGGTTTACTCATCACTACACGCCTGCTTTGTAATGTTACATTTTAGCTCTACAGAAAATGACATCTATCTATTATCATATTGTAAAGACAAGTATATGCCATAAGCACAAATTAGTTTTCCCTAATAATATTCCCCCTGTAGGCTCGCATGGAAGACAGAGGTCCTTACACCCAAGTCAACCTCCACGTCCCCCTGTTGAGGACCGATTTTGACATGGCGGACACAAGGGGGGACTTGAGATTGTCAAAATCGTCACTGAGGAACCTCATTTATACCCTTGGTGATGGTCAGGGAGGATGGGGCAAGACCATGGAGGTGCTAATAGCAATAACAATAATTAATTGCATTTACAGCTTTTCTCAGAACTCACCCTTTCACTCACACACAGGTGCTAGTCTTTGGAGGTAACATTATATCAGTCATTTAGCAGACACTTTTGTCCAACATTACATTAGTCATTTATTTAGCAGACACTTTTGTGTCTCCTAAGCGACTTACAGTAAGTCTAATTGCATTTAACCATTTAAAGGTTGAAGACCTTGATGGTGGCCATGGTCCTGCTGCTGCAGATCATCCCAACCCTGGAGATGGCTTCAGAGAGCGTCTCGCATCGGCACCAGCACAAGCTGCCTGGGTCCCAGCTCTTGATGAGCATGACTACCCCATCCTGCCATAAGTAGTCAGTCAGTCTATCAGTTCATGAGTGTGCTTTGCCTTGTTCCTCATAGACAGCCTTGAGGCTTTAAACGTCAATCAGTTGGTTAGAGGCAGCCTTGAAGCATTTGTTTAAATGTATGCGTTTCATTTAGCACTGTACATAGTAATCAGTTCTTTATTAAGTTTTTTGGGGGGAGACAACAGATCAGCGTTCTTGTCGTGTCTCCTGTCAGTACTTTTTGCAAGGAAAGCTAATGATCTGACCATATATAAACAAGTCAAAAGTATATTTGAAGACCATTGTGTAATAAAAATATCCAAGAAATGTTGGAAAGTTGCAAAAGTTGTGCTTCTTCCATTATACATGTAAAGGTTACTTCTTGATGTATTAACATTTCAACAAAGTGTAATATCTACACATCAGACAAATTGTTTGTCTAGATATGTCTACATGTCATGTACAGTAACTTGGAAGGTCTTAACACAACATGCAGAGAGCTTTGGACATGCCTTATCAAGTAGTTAGTCAGACACATTTGAAAAACAGTGATGCTTTCATAACCGTCTGTGAATAATTCCAATGAAGCATTGTGAACCAACATGTATGTTCCCTTTATGCCTAATTGCAAACTATAATGTCCATTAGGAATGTTCTTTTACTCTAATGACTGGTTTTAGGTATAGTGACATTTGGTTTTAGGTATAGAGACATTTGTTGATCTCCTTTGACTGGGAATACATTACAAGGAATGAGACACAAAGACCAATTTAATTCAAGAAAATACATTTCATAAAACATATAAACAATAATGGAACGAGATAAAACAGTTTCTTTTTTGACTGAGGCTTCTAGAAGCAACATCAGCCGGTCCTCCCTCTCCTTAAACAACCCCCTTTCCTCCCTCCACTCAGCCTTCATCTCTGCCTTCTCTCTCCCCCATTCAACATCAGCCGGTCCTCTATCTGGAGGACGGCCAACTCTTCCCCGTTTATGGGGAAGAGAAACGCCGTGCTGAAAGGCTTGGAGTAAGTTAACTAACGTATGCATTGTTGTTCAGAAGCAATCCAGTTGTCTGTTTACTTTGGATATTGATTTATGTAGGACCTACATCTTAGAAGCTGGGCTGCAGGGGAAGACGGAGGCAGCCTGGATGAAGCACAAGTGGGAGAACCTTGTAGCCATGTACAAGGTGATTTTGATCTACAGGCTACATGATAGCAAATATATTGAATTTCGACATTTCTTACACATCTCTTAAGCAATCATGGTCATATTACATAAAAATGTTAGTCTGTTTGTCTTGATTCTAGCTATATTAACATTTAAGCTATGACAATAGTACGTTTTGAGCAAGAGCCGTCTGAACACCTGTAACGTTAGTAGCCTATTAACGTTAGCTGGGCTAGCTAGCTAACGTAACGTCCACAGGTCAATGTTAGCAGCTAGCTATCATGACGTTCTTTTTCAAAATGTCATTTCTACCCCACCCATATACACAAAACTGCATTTGTACCTCTGTGTCTTTACAACTAAGAAATCTGGCAGAATTTTTTTTTTTTATGGACAAATTAAGTCAATACATTTGAAAGCTCCCACCGGTGACTTCCACCATCCACCATCTTTTTTTTTATTTTTATCACTGCCCAGTGACGTATCACATCTCGACTTCCAGAACAGTATGCTCTGGACCACAGACATTATAAAGAACTAGACTGGCCACGCCCCCTTTAGACTCGACCGACTCGACCGCCATGTTATGCAGGGCATCATTTGGAACATGTTACCGTTGGGCTTCAGAGCTGCTCGTCGTTTTGTTCAGTAAGTGACTAGTGACTCTTATTATATTTTAGTATCAGCCTAAATACAGTTAGACTAGCCTTTTAAGGTTTTATGAATACTCAGGCGTTTGCGGGAAGAGAATGGTAGCCTAATATGGGTATTGTAATGGTAATTATTTACTTATCTCACAATTAAATTGCATAGCTAACTGGTTAGGATAACAGACTAGTCTAGTTGCCCTAAGCTAACATTACACGGATAACGTAATTTATTCCACTCACATCGACTATTAAAACAGTTTTATATAGGCTAATGTAGTAGCTTGTTTTATGCGGGTATATAGAGCTAGTCCCTCATATAGCTAATTGTCAAACTTGTATTTTGCGGTTTAACGGAATTTGTTCATATTTACGAAAATGTCCAGTTCGACTCAAGGATTAACTGATTACATTGTGGGGGTCAAGGGTCACTGACGTCACAAAAGGTGTTTTTGGCCTGCTGAACATGATATCTCAAGAACAGTATTACAGAATTTGTACATATTTGGCCTAAATGTCCAGTTGGATTTAATTAGATTATCTGGATTAGATTTTGGTATTCAAATGTCAAAGTCAAACAAATGGCACTTTTGAACGCTAACACTAGCTAGCTAACGCTAACAATAAAGCTAGCGCTAGCTATGCTAATGCTAGCTAATGCTAATTATCCACAATGCTACATTAGCATTAGCATTAGCGTTACCATTAGCATTAGCTAGCATTAACATTAGCATTAGCTATTCTAGCTGTAATGCTAGCTAGCATTAGTGTTAGCTAGCATTACAGCTAGAATACCAGCAAGCTAGCGTACACAAGCACTATCCACATCAACACAGGGGCCCTCTCTCAAGACCAACTGAATGTTAACTGCAACTTGCATTGTTGGGCGGAGGCATTTAGCCGCTACATGGTTTTTCTAGTTGATACTGATGCTAGTGAGAATCAGGGTTCCCATGGTCATCAAGACGTTATGGAAAAATCTTGGAAAAGTTGTAATTTTTATTGGTAAAAATGAGTGGGAACCCTGGAGAATACACACAGAGTAGACCTTAACAGTATACTGGCGGGGGAGAGGCTGCATCTATAATCTCTTGGCAAGTCACAATAAAAAACATTTTTTGTCACAATATAAATATACAAGCATTCCAGCTAATCCCAGTGATTCCCCTTATGCAATTACAGGGACTTTCTCTCAGATGATCTAACATCTACCATTTAAAATATACACAGTGAATCTGTGGGATCATTGACGTCACATAGTGGGATGCCCTGCACAAGATGGCTGCCACGTCGGATGTGAGTCCATTGGAATTCTACAGCACAGTGGCCAGTCTAGTTCTTTACAATGTCTATGCTCTGGACTATGCTACATTTTCGTGCATTTTTTCGCCAACTTTTACCTGCTATATAGTACCTACTATATAGTAGGCGAAATACAGTATGCACAGTTTTGATGTAGCATGCTACATCTCGCCTACTATATAGCAGGTAGTATGCATTTCGGACACGGCCCATGAATTTCTTCCAGAATGTATCCTAGATGCAGCGCTACCCGTCACGCACTCCACGTCTCCACTCGGAGCCCGTCTCTCTCTATCTCTCTCTCACACACACACTCTCTCTCGCGTTCTGATTAAGGATAATTAACTGTAGCCTATTATAAATGAATGTAGTCCATATTGAAGGAACATCTATTGGAAATGTGTTTTTGTATCATATTTGGTAGACAAAATCTGAATTCTTGATAACTCATCCGAATGGCACGTGTTTATGAATTCAGGACTTCTCCCTTATATGCAGAAATATCTGAATTTTACATTGTTCAGGACCTCTACCTCTAAAAACCCATGCAATAATATTTGGCATCTACAGTGTAGTTTAAGAAATTCCATTGCAGTCTTACTGTACGTGGATCAGAAATGTCTCCTCTTTGACAAGCCATGAAATCAGAATTACGCATAGCTCATGAGGAAGGTCTATGGATGTGTGTTCAGGACCTCTCATTCTACAAAACCATGCAATAATAATTGAATTCTACAGTGTAGTTTGGAGAAATACCATTACAAAGTCTTACTGTACGCAGATCAGAAATGTCTCTCATTGACAAACCATAAAATCTGAATTATGCATAGCTCACGTAGGGACAAATGATGTTGTGAAACAGCAGTCTGAAGTTCTTAAACGAGACTTAATTGACATGTTGAACACAGTCAGTTGTCTGAAAGCTGAAGTGTTTATCAGTGGTCCTCTACCACCAGTCAGAAGAGGGGATGAGAGATTCTGCAGACTGTTGGCACTGAACATATGGCTTTCAACTGCATGTACCATCCATTCAGTGCACTTCATTGACAATTTCAACTTTTTCTAGGAGTGCAGACATCTTAAGGCAAATTGACTCTGCCTTAACAAGTCAGGAATAAAACTTTACAACTCCAACCTGTTCTACTTCCTGCGTCATCCATCTGTTCCCTCTGCCAAGGACAAGAGGCACCAAGACAGGAGGAAGACAACACAGCACGACAGAAACCTTGAGGAGAGTTGTCTCGGCCCTCACCTCAACAAGGTTTTGATTATAGGAAACACCCGAGCCAAACCCCCCTCACAGGCAATCGCCTATGAGATTTCACCCCCCCCCCCTCTCTCTCACTCTCCCCTTTCACACCCCTAAGAGGGAGAGTCTCTCGCTCTCCCCCTCGCACTGGCACCCACCTGTGAGGATCCACCTCCCTGAACCCCCAGGTCCCACCCAACTCACTTTTGTCTCAAGCCACCCTTTCTCCCTGGACCTCCTGAAACGGTTAGCCAGGGTAAGGTAAGATAACAGTGCAGCTGATTATCGAGTCAACCCCTCCCAACTTCAGCTTTGAGTGAAGCTAGAGCATGGCTGTAGAGTGCATAAGAAAGGAGGTGGCCATTTTGTTCAATGACTCCCTCCAATGTAATCAGAAGCCACAGCGCGCCACGATTTATTTGTGTGCGCTCAGAATCAAATATGTTAAGGGACCGTTTCTAAAGTACTAGAGCACTTTTAGAGTGCTCGTGAATAAAAATGCATGATCCTCGCTCTGACAGAAATATCTCCACCAAATCGTCAATATTTTTTAATAAGGTGTTACTCAAGAAGAAAATAACGCGCCTTCCGTTTTCGAGTCAGCACAGGTTGGCCTCTAGTTTTGCTTATTGATTACGTTAGACGTTATGCTCCCCACTTAATGTCAGCAGCCAATGAAAGAAGTGCGTGCGTGGAACGACCAGCAACAGCGAAATGCACTGGAAAAAGACCGCATGTCGGTATCTATTCGTTCCACACGTTTCCCTCACAGCATGGTCATACTAAACAGCTTGCAGAATTCCGAAAAGCTGAATAAACTATTCTGTTTTGATCGATTCAAATTTGTATATGACCCTCCCCTGGACTAAAGCATGACTCTCCCATGTTTTCCTCCAGTGACCCCCTGATTGGATTGGCTCCAGGCTTAAGAAGAGGCCATGGCTTTTTAAGAACAAGTGAATGTAGGCCAAATTCACCTCCTGAATCGAAGCCCCAAGCTGCTGCGCTCTAATACTTCAAAATAAAATAGGCTATAGCCTAACTTACAACTTACCGAATTGAAGATAGCCGTAGCTTACAGTGAACGGTGATGGAAACGTCTGTTTACTCAAAAAGAATAAAGAGCTTGTCTTGTTTTCTTCAGATGGACAAAAAATCTTTGCTAATGGGAATCTTTACAGGCGTGACAAACAGTGTTAAACAGTGAAAGGTTCCCAAGGTAGAGAGAGACAGATTACAAACACAATTTATATACACGTACTAGTCTTTTGAAAGCTCTTAACCAATCGTTGAAAGCCGGGAACAATGACGCGTTTCACTGAGATCCTGTCTAGAGCCCGCCTCCTGAGACCTGAGACCCAATAACATTAGGCTACCAGAAGCTACGCCCTCTTCTGGATATGTAATAGAAGTGACCAGTTCTGACATTACTATGATATTATTATTCTGACATACATTATGAGCTGTCCCTTTATTTATTTGAGGTCTTATATGAATATCCAGTGCTGACCATGTTCCTTGTTGTTTTCCAAAGATACGAATGCACCGTCTTTTCTTATTTAGTCCTGGACCTGGACCAGGGCTTGTTCTCTCCAGTCCATTCATTTGAAAATGAGAGGTGTGAACGCAAGACTACTGACGACCACTTCAGCCAGACAATATGTAGGCTAAATGGTACCCACGTGTGAATGTGTCTGCTCTCCAACTTCAGCGCTATTGAAAAGCCGAACGCCTCCTCATTCTAATTGTGCCAGCGGTCTAACTGACTTCTTAGTTTCAACTGGACCCGGACCCGGAACTCAATGTTTTGATTGAGAATGAACTCATATTGGTGTGATCACACATTACACATCACATCATGCTTTGTTCGGTTGATTCACCGTTTATGAAGTAGGCCTACACTTGGTGTCCAAACAGAATTCTCTATCGCTGACAGTGACACCCATGGTGAAAATCACGTGTTTAGACGGCGCCCTTGTCATGAGCTACTGGACTTTATTTTTACATTTTCTTAGTCACAGGTTATCGTTACAGGTACATGTAAGAGATTACAATAGACAAGACAACAACAGATATTCACAATTCTTTATGTATACCGGTACAATATATTACAATATTACAGGCTACCATCAACTGAAGCTTTATTTATAATGTTGGCCATCTAATTTGTAAATCCGATTAGTAAACATGTGCCTATCAATAAACAATAGCATACCATTTGCCCCATCAGCAAATAGACACGAGGGAGTGAGGGCTTTCCTGTTTAAGACCCCATGTAGATTCTACAGCCTGTCTCACTAGGGAGTGTTTAGTAAGACATATTTCAACAATACATTAAAGGAAAAAGGACTGTAAAACAGGCTAACCTCTCTGTTCTCTCAAATGACAGACATGAATGTAATCACACAAACAGTCTCCCAGATAGACCCAGAACAAATCCTCCTCCCACGTACCCAGATATGAATGAGACCACCATAGATGTGTGGGCAATCCGGTCTATTGTGAACCAAGAAGGCTCTTCCTCCTCAATGGGCAGCTCTCTACCACATCCATACCCACTCCACTGGACTACATGAATCACAATGCCAGCTTGTCTAGGAGCTCACAACAAAACATTTCACTGCTCGTTGCACTTGTAGTATGTGAGAAATACATTCATCAGGCACAGTCAGAGGATGAATGAAGGAGCTCAGGCTTGTCTGAAGGCCTTCAGTACCTGAAACACACAGACAATCAAGGTTAGTCTGATGAAAGTGACAACTCATTCAGAAATGGCTGGGCAGAGGAGCCACAAATCCAGTTTGTATGCATTTCCACCAAATTGGGCCCTGTGTGTGTGTACGTGTGTGTGTGTGAGTGTGTGTGTGTGGGGGGGGGGTACCTGTTTTGGGGGAGCTCCATCCCTGAGCTAATATGACTGTAGTTCTGCAAATGGGGTCTCATGGGCTTGGCTCTGGGAGCAAGATCCCAAATCTGTAATCATGATCACAGGGAAACATTCATCAGCCATCAGTCACATTTGTTTTCACAAACTCAGCGCAGTTCATGATCTAGAGGTGGTTGCATGTGCATGGCACTGTGTTACATCAGTGTGAGGAGGGTGAATAAAGCATAGCCTCCCAGTACTGTGTGTGTGTGTTTTACCTGAGCATGAGGGTGGCAGTGCCTCAGATGAAGAGAGCGTCCACTCTTGGGTTTGTTCTGGGTCTGTCTGGAGAGCAGATTTTGTTTCCTGATTGTGGGCACCTGCTATCTACTGTCTCTTGTTGGGCAAATGTGCAAATGTTAGGATTTGCAGTGTGTTGTCCCAAAAACACGGTGCAGTGTGGCTGATCAATCTTGATCGCTCTTTTTGTCAGCTGTGATTTTGGTATGAATTTCCTGTCTGCGTCTCTCTTCTGAAACCGGAAGGCACGAATCAAAAAGGAAGTTCATGGGTGATTGAAGAGAGGGGCAGGGTTTGTGTAGACAAGGCAAATAGCTTTGTCGTCTGCAGTGATTTCAACAACTTCCACATACTGTACATCCTCTGTACTCGATAACTATAGACCGGTTTCCAACCTTGCCTTTCTTGGCAAAATAATTGAGAAAGTAGTATCCATCCAGTTAATAGTCTATCTCCATATAAATAAACTAAATGAGGTATTCCAGGGGATCCAGTCTGGATTCTGGGCCTGCCACAGCACTGAGCCAGCACTCTTGAAAGTGCTTAACGATCTGAGAGTTAATAGAGACTCAGGCAACCTCTCCATTTTGGTTCTCTTAGATCTTAGTGCTGCCTTTGATACAGCTGACCATGACATACTGTTGGCTCGGCTGCAGAATTGGATTGGACTCTCTGGCACTGTTTTAAACTGGATTAGGTCATACTTAGCTGGTCGTGAATACTATGTTGCCCTTGGCACTCATGCCATTGAACGCCATACCATATCTTACTCCCAAGGCTCAATTCTTGGCCCCTCATTATTTAATCTATACATGCTCCCACTAGCTAGTATTATCAATAACCATAACATTAGCTTCCACCAGTATCACTCAGTTGTATCTGTCGTTAGCACCTGATGCTCACAAGTCTGTCAGCTCCCTTCTTAATTGTATTAATGACATAAACTTGTGGATGTCCCAGAACTTTCTGCAACTAAACAAAGACAAGACAGAGGTCCTTGTCGGAAATGAAAAACAAAGAATAGATGTGTTACCCTATATAGACTCCATGTGTCTGAAGCCCAAAGACCACATCAGAAATCTAGGAGTTATCTTTGATAGTGATCTAAGTTTTAATAATCACATCAGCAATGTCTGTGAAACAGCATATTATCACCTCAGAAATATCTCGAAGGTCCGTGATATTATCTCCATTGCCGACTGTGAAAAACTCATACACGCTTTTGTATCTAGCAGACTGTATTACTGTAATGCACTTTTACCTGGTCTACCCAAGAAATCCATTAAAAACCTGCAGCGAGTTCAAAATGCTGTTAGAATCCTAACGCGCACTAAAATGAGAGATCATATCACACCTGCACTCCAATCCCTTCACTGGTTACCTGTAACTTTTAGAATTGATTTTAAGATTATTAAATGTCTTCATGTTCTTGCCCCACTTTACCTCAGTGACATGATTGTGAGATATACTCCGGCTAGGCCACTTAGATCATCTGACAGCAATTTGCTGGTCATTCCGAAAACCCGGATGACAAGTCGAGACTCAGCTTTTAGTTCCTATGGCCCTAAACTTTGGAATTCACTCCCAGATAACATTAGAGCCATTGACAGTGTCAGTAGTTTCAAAAAGAAACTCAAAACACATCTTTGTACTGTGTTTTGCTTTTATTTAGGGTGCCTGTTTTTAGAGTCCCTGGTTTTGTGGTTCCATATGCTTTTTCTATTTTATTACTATTATATTTTTTATTTTATTTCTATTATTTTGTTATGTGTATATGTATAAAGGTATTTATGTGTGTGTATAAATGTGTTTATATGTTCTGTGAAGCACTTTGTAAAACTCTTGTTTGAAAAAGTGCTATACAAATAAAGTTTATTATTATTACTATTATTGCATCCTATTGTCACTGCATAGATTCATTCAGATGAAGTGGTCTAGGTAGGTGACCCCATTCTAGAGGGGGGGGGGGGGTCTGTCGGGTCACTTGCCTTGCCTCTAGTTTTGACTGATAGTGTCTGACCCCCCACACACAGAATTATTGTGTGAAAATGTAGACATTGTAGTCCTGTGTTTTGAGTTGCACCATATTCAGGGTACAGTATATATATGCACTTTGTTAGACAGTCCTGGGTTTTGGCGCAGCTGCAAAGAGTCATTAATTCATTTTTCAAACTACATTCACAGAACCTCTGACTCTTCTTGAAAAACCAAACAATCGTCCATAAACAGATTCAGTGTCGTCAGATCATACCCCAAGCCAGTCAAAATTAAAAACACTACTCAGCAGTCAGTACACCCTACATCAAAGTGTGGAAAACACCATGTTCAGGGAATGTAGCTGCAGATTTTTTTTTTTATTGTTTACAAAGTCAAAACTCAGCACATTCAGCACTTGCATACAGTAAAAATAAAGAAAAATGGACAACGACAAAATGTGAATGATAAGCACAAAATCAAAGTCAACAAGTACTTCATCATTCGGCCTCAGCATCTATCTTGGTGCTGGGTCAGACCACAGGACTTCATCCACATCACATAGCACATTCTTCCCAGCCAAGCAACAGGGGAAGAACCCTCTGGTGTGCTGGATCCAGGCTTGGCAAGCCTCCACACCTGTAAATTAAATCAAATCACCCAGCTATGCGTGTCTCCACTTGGGTATCAGAGGGGGGAAATGACAGGACCAGCTGGGTTTCATCGGCATAGCAGAAGCCATGCAAGCGAATGACAGAGCCCAGAGACGTAGTGTAGAGGGGAAAAAAGGAGAGGACCCAGGACAGACCTTTGTGGAACCCCCGTTCACCCAACATCGTCCTCGAGCGCTGCATTTCATAGGCCTGAAATAAGGCCTGCCGTATTATTCGGTTCACCATGGATCTTCCTGAAGTTCCTCTTTTCATTTTGTCCAGTAATCCAAACTCCATATCCAGTTCCCATTTAGATTTTTGATCACTGGCTCACACACAAATAAAACAATTCCTTGTTCAATGATTTCAGACTAGTATTCCCGATTCAACTGTACACCATATTTGAGGGGTTCTTTTGCAAAAACAGACATCTCCGTTTGTAGGCCTATTAGGTATCCTAAATCATGTTTGCTCATGTCTGCGCTGAGGCCTACAATAGGCCTATTCATCTCTTGATGTGGATGTTGCAGTGACATGCAGGACATGGAAAGACAGTTGACGTATTCGTAAAAACATCACACACTAATATTTATTCACAAGCACAAACTTCTGCATCAGGATAGCTGACATAAACCCATTCAATACGTGTGGTCATATTCAAGTCTCGTCATAATATGGGAGATATCATGATGGAATGGATGAAGGACTTAAAACAAACTGATTGTATATTGTATATATTGGAACATTTGGACTGAATTTGATTATTGAATAGAGAATATTACTCAAAAAGAAAAGGGCAGGAGTGCTCAGAAGTTCAGACAGATGTGATGAAGGTGCTATTTGGTCAAGAACACAAAAGACTGAGCAGGGGAACCTACCCACACATATAGCTTATATAGCTATATCTCAATAAAGGCTTTTTAACATTTTGCCAGTTACTTTTCTTTGAATGAAATAATTTTATTATATGAAGTGTCTACTCCTGTTTGGGTTATTATTTGAAGTTTCTAATTTCTTGGGGGAGCCTGTAAACATTAAATACAGTAAGTTCATCCAACGTTATTATCCGCTTGGCTGTTTTTGCGTGACTCTTGTTATTCTCATTTCCAAATTGATATTAACTATAGTATCCACCAAGATACTATATCGTTCAAACTCGTAAATCACCTGTTTGATTGGTATAATGTGAAGTGAACATAGTGTTACAGTGTAGGCTTATTCCTACTTTTTTTTCCATAAGCCTCCAGATCTCCCTGTTACTCTAGACCGCAGCTCCGTACTTCGAGCACCAAAACAGCTCTGGCGTATCCCGAGGCCTCCGGGTTGCAGCTTCATTTTTGTCGCGGTAGTGTAATTAGGCGCAAACAAAGGTTTTTTTCCGGTGAAAACGAAGAATAACTCAGTAGTGTAATCCAGGCCTAAGAAACCAGGTCCATTCCAACTTCCACAACAGGTCTTTCTCTTTCTCCAACTCCCTTCTCCTTCACCGATCCCTTCTTCAATAGGTGGTGGTGAACCTGAGAGGAGAGAGAAAGAGGGAATGAGAAAGAGAGGGGGGCAGGTTTGTGTGGAAACAATTTATGTACTGTTCTGTATATCTAGTTGTACAGTATGTGTAGTTGCACTTCTGGGACAATAAAGATGTTCAAAAAATAAAAAATCCAGATGTTCAGAATATAAACAGTAATGATTTTCAGACTATAAAAGTGAATTTGACACACGCGCACACGCACGCACACATGAACACGCCCACACGCACTGTTGCTTACAAAGATCGGGTCCTTCTGAGAATTTTCTGAAGCTCTTGGATTAATTGTATGAACACACTGGTGTATCTTTATGTGTGTTGACTGGGTGAAGCTCCTTCCACACTGGTCACAGTGGTATGGCTTCTCTCCTGTATGAACACGCTGGTGTATCTTTAACTCTCCTGACGTAGTGAAGTTCTTCCCACACTGGTCACAGTGGTATGGCTTCTCTCCTGTATGAACACACTGGTGTGACTTTAACTTTCCTGACGTAGTGGTTCTTCCCACAGTGGTATGGCTTCTCTCCTGTATGAACACGCTGGTGTATCTTTAAAGTCCAGGTTAACCCAGTTCAATTTTTTGTTATGAGCTTCACACACCACAGGAAAACATGTCATTAACCACCCAGCCAAATCTGAGTGATTAAAAATGTCGCTAAGTATATAAAATAAGGCTTCAAAATCGGTTAAAAATCAGCAGCATTCTCTGGTCTGAGACTGTGGGGGCGTGTCTGCTGAAGGCACCGAAGCCACACCCAATTGCGTGGGGAGGGGGTGAGGAGGGAAGAACCTGTCAAATAGTACCGTTCTCTGGTCTGCATAGTCACACTGGCACGCCGTCTCTTTTGTGGTAGGAAGGCACAGCTTTGTGAAAACAGGAGAGAGGAGTTGAAATTACACTTGTCTAATGAATCAAACGCACAGATGCTTCCTCCTAACCTACCTCCTGACAAACACAGGTAAAACTGTAGCTACTCTATACCAACGCGCCAGTGTTACTGCCCTTAGATGCAAAATACAAAAACAGGCAACGAGGAATGTATGAGTCTGTCCCTATTTTCTCCCTGCCACCTCCGGACCCATTCCTATCCCTCCCAGGCGATCCTGTCGTCCCTTGGGATCAATGGAAAAAGTTGTTTAAAATGTACCTTTTAGTCACTGGCTTGAACAGCGCTGATAGCGCGAAGAAGCGTACTACCGGAGTTGATAATCAGGACAGACTCATCCACTCTCGTTGGCAATGTTATGTGTGAGAATAACGAGCACTCGGCTTCAACTTTCCCGCAACATATCCAACAGAACTGGAATGTTCAGCCAGTAGCCGCCGAGCACCGCTTCACTGGGAGAGGGTGCGTCTTTCTCCAGCTGCAGCTGGTCTACCTAACCATCCCCCTCGCTCCCACCTCCCGGTCTCCCGCTGGAGAAATATACTGTAACCATTACCGGTGAACCCATACGCACATCAGGTGCCACAAATATGGCAGGCAGTTTCTGTATAGTTAACGCTTATAGTCATAATATATCATCCGTAACGTTATTTGGTGGGTGGTCGCCTGGTCGGTGCTGCTAGCTGTTAGCTAGACTAAGGTTATATACACACTCCCATCTGAAACAAGCTACATAGCTAATGTTAGCTATAATTCCTCCTAAGATTACATAATTCATCATAGCTGACATTACCACATACATGTCAAGACATATTTTGTATATTAATAGCAGTGTATTTTCCTATTGCTTACGTTACCTAGCTAACGTTATAACGTTAATAAGCTATAAGCACACAAGGCAGCGGTGTCGGCACCAAAGGTTGATGCGACAGGAGGAGAATGGAGGCCGGGGAGGGAGATGGTTGGCTCTGCCGAATTCACCAGGACCAGTCGTGAGTCCGTGAAACCCAAAAGCCTCATATTATAATTGCAGAAGCTTTCGGGAGTGAAATGTTTGCTGCAGAGGCGGGCGCTAGCGGTGACAGACTCTGTAACACCATGGCTCTTCAAAAATGCTAACCATTTGCTTCTCATTTCAGCTTTACTCGGGAGTGAAAGAAGCAGACCTTATCATCCCATTCCTGCTGGCATCCAGGAAGGATGCATTTTCGTTTAGATTTATGCATAGGCATTGCTAACTAAGAAAAACTAGCTAATTCTAGACTGTTGGTTAAAACTAGCTAATTCTAGACTCAAGATTGAGCAGGAAAACCGGAGATTCAAATCCGTTCTAGCTTTATATAGTGTTAGGGCGGGGATATGCTAAGAACACCGCTCTACGTCATCCGGTACCCGTTTTAAGCCCGCCCAGAAAATCCGGAAATCAAAACTGGTTAAAAACACAAAACTGGTCTAACTTCACAATTCAGTACTACACATGGTTCATCCCATTTTTACATGTTATCAGCAATGCATCACTAACACATAGAATGTGTTTTCAAGCAAATCTCTGATTTTGGTTAACTGGGACTTTAACTCTCCTGACGTAGTGAAGTTCTTCCCACACTGGTCACAGTGGTATGGCTTCTCTCCTGTATGAACACACTGGTGTGACTTTAACTTTCCTGACGTAGTGGTATGGCTTCTCTCCTGTATGAACACGCTGGTGTTTCTCTAAGTGTCCTGACTTCCTGAAGTTCTTCCCACACTGATCACAGTGGTATGGCTTCTTTCCTGTATGAACACGCTGGTGTGTCTTTAAGTTACCTGACTGACTGAAGTTCTTCCCACATTGTTCACAGTGGTATGGCTTCTCTCCTGTATGAACACGCTGGTGTGTTTTCAACTCTCTTGACGTAGTGAAGTTCTTCTCACACTGGTCACAGTGGTATGGCTTCTCTCCTGTATGAACACGCTGGTGTGTCTTTAACTCTCCTGACCTAGTGAACCTCTTTCCACACTGATCACAGTGGTATGGCTTCTCTCCTGTATGAACACGCTGGTGTATCTTTAACTGTCCTGACCGACTGAAGTTCTTCCCACACTGGTCACAGTGGTATGGCTTCTCTCCTGTATGAACGCGCTGGTGTATCTTTAACTCTCCTGACGTAGTGAAGTTCTTCCCACACTGGTCACAGTGGTATGGCTTCTCTCCTGTATGAACACGCTGGTGTGACTTTAACTTTCCTGACTGACTGAAGTTCTTCCCACACTGGTCACAGTGGTATGGCTTCTCTCCTGTATGTACACGCTGATGTGACTTTAAATCTCCTGACTGACAGAAGTTCTTCCCACACTGGTCACAGTGGTATGGCTTCTCTCCTGTATGAACACGCTGGTGTGTCTTAAAGTTACCTGACTGACTGAAGTTCTTCCCACATTGTTCACAGTGGTATGGCTTCTCTCCTGTATGAACACGCTGGTGTGTTTTCAACTCTCTTGACGTAGTGAAGTTCTTCCCACATTGTTCACAGTGGTATGGCTTCTCTCCTGTATGAACACGCTGGTGTGACTTTAACATTCCTGACTCCATGAAGCTCTTTCCACACTGATCACAGTGGTATGGCTTCTCTCCTGTATGAACACCCTGGTGTCTATAACCACCCTGATGTAGGGCGAAGTGAAGTTCTTCCCACACTGGCAATAGTGGAATGGCTTGGTTGGCTAGGTGGTGATGGGGAGTGATCGAGAGGGGCAGGAGGAGAGAGTCTCTAATCTGATCTCTCTGTTCCTCAGCAGGGAGATGTAGAGGTTGTCATGGCTCCTCTTGATGTGATTGTGGAGTAAGATCTGGGAGGTTTAGGAGAATTGGCACTCGGACAAGGAGCACACCTGGGGCAACTCTGACATTACTCCTGGGAGAGTGAAAGAGAGAAACAAAGATTAAAAAGGATTCTCACACATGTAGTACAGAACACAACTTCAGATTGAGGACAGGAGAGAGAAAGATATGCAAGAGATTCCTCTGACTGAGCTCAAGTGAGGGACAGCGACAGAGGAGAGAGAGGAGTGAGAAAAGGAAAAGAGGAGAGAGAGGAGAGAAAACATGTAATACGCTGAAGCCCACGGCGTTAACTTGAATAAACTAGCCAGCACTCCTTAACTTTAGTCAAGCTACCATGTTCCATGGCAACTAAGAGCATTCCATTCTGTTCATAGATAGCGTGCCTGCCTAACATCGGCAATTTGCTTGCCCAACAGCGATTTGCAAGGGCGCCATTGCAGTGCATGACAGTGACCCATGTATCGTTGCATCCATGAGTGTCCTGAATTTCAGGTTGTATGCCCACGTCTATTATGAATAGCAGATCTCTGGTTCTTTCAGCAGTAAGGAACGAGGTGGATGAGAGAGAGATGGAGGAGAAGATGGAGGGAAGGAGAGTCGAGGCCAGCTACCTCTAGCGGTGCTCCTTTTGTCCCAGTAGTAGTCGAAGGAGATGCTCTTGTATCTGTACTACTGTCCGTACAAGACCAGCAGCTCCTCCCCGACAGCCAGCAGCCGACAGCAGCGAAACAGGATCCCTCCACTGTACTGAAACGCTACCAGGTTCTGCTCTTCCTCAGTACGGGCACAGTTCCAATCCCTAGGAGAAAGAAGGGATGGTTTCATAAAAACTAACTGGTGAGGAAGGGAGAGATGAGAGGAAGGAAGGATGAAGGAAGAGAGGGAGGGAGAAAACAAAGTGGGTGAGATGCGGAAGTAGTCTAAGTTTGCTGCGCTGAGCTGCTCGCCAGCTCTCCCAAAGTGTATTGTTTTATACAGTTTTCTTCACTTGTATACCATAACTCCGCGTTTAAAACTGCGCACTAACATTGGCGGTACACAATAATTCGATTTTTTGGATCAGACGCTTGGACATCGAGCCCCAAGTCTAGATCAAACAGCTACGCTGCCGCAGCTAGCCGCGGCTAGCCAACCCTAACCAGCTCCTGACTGGGATAGCCCATTAGCCAACAGGGGACAGCCGTCCCCTGCCTTTCCAGTACCAAGCCAACACACCGGAGGCCGTGCCTTGCTCCCAGTAGATCGCGTGAGTATTACCAGCACTACTAGGTAAGTAGCCCCCACTCTCCCGGCTAGCACTGCTAGTTAGCAGCCCCCACTCCCACTGCTAGCACGGCTAAGTAAGTAGCCCTACCTCCCCGTTAGCATTACTATGTAAATAGCACTCCCTCTCCCCGCTAGCATCGCAGGTTCATTGCTTTTTTCCAGTTTTATCCACCTGCATACCATACCTCCGTTCTCAAAATCGCGCATCAATATTGGTGGTACCTGAGAGTCCGACGTCTGGATCTCGAGGTCTGTTGTCTTGGTTTTCGTTTGTTCTTCAGTTTGCTGAGCGGGATTTACAAGCCAGCAGCTGAACCTTGCTTTTAGCAAGTAGATTGGGTTGGTTGTCCTCTGGTTTTCGTTGGTCTTACAGCTTGCTGAGCGTTGTTTTGCTCAAGCCAGCAGCTGAGCCCTGCTTTTAGCAAATAGATTGGCGGTTTTAACCTCTTATTTTAATTCCGCAATTATTTTAACGAGTCTTGCGATGGCTCCACACCCTACCGCCCCTAACTGCTCGGGTTGCCTCCAGCGTAGACTAAAAATCTCAGAGTTGGAAGGTAGGATCTTTACTCTACACTCTAAACATCAAGTCGAACATCTCCTGGACTCACTGCTACCTGACCCAGATGTCAGCGTCCAGCCTCCCACTGTTCCACCGTCGGCGGCATCCGGGGGTGGGGATGTGGATTTTAGTTTCCTCCTGAGTGAGAAATCCTGGCCCAGACTCAGAGCCAGACCCAAGCATTCAAGCTCCACCCCTTGGACCACTGTTAGGAGGAAACGAGGAAGGGAAACCTCCAGGGTCCCCTCCCAACCCTCCGACGATGACACCCTCCAACTGAGGAATAGCTTTGCTTTACTGGCCGAGCCTGTACCCAAGAGGTCCAAGGATACTAGCATCAGCTCCTCGTCCTGGCTCCCTGCTACTGGGGCTCATTTCACACCCTGCCCTACTCGGTACCATACCCATACTCCGCAGCCCACCCATACCTCTCTGGTTGGTGAGCGGCATAATAGCCAGTCTAATAAGCCTGCTCCCCGGCCTGAGCATAGCCCAGTCCACCGAGGGAACCCCCGGCCCCCACCCTCTACCACTTGGCCTTCAGGTGTGAGGCAGCAAAGGAAGTCCCCTAAGCCCAGTGGGCCCGCCACTGATCCCGCCCCCCCATCTGTGCTCGTCATCGGATCTTCCATGGTGCGCCATGTAGTGGTCCCGAAAGCCCGGACCTGCTGCTTCCCAGGAGCTAAGGTCTCGGACATCAGGACTGTTGTCCCATCACTCCTCGCAGATTATCCCCTGGCCTCATCCATTATCATCCATGTCGGAAAAAATTACATCAAGCTCCAGCAGTCTGAGCGGCTGAGGATTTCAAGGCCCTGATCTCCACTGCTCAGGTGTCAGGAAAGACCTGCATCATCTCTCGCCCGTTCTCCTCCCCCCGGTATGGTGATGCCAAATATAGTAGGATCCGTCAGCTCCACATCTGGCTGAAAGGCTACTGCTGCCAGTTGAAGCTTCCCTTCATAGATAATTTCACCACTTTCTTGAACCGCTCGGACCTCTTCGCCAGGGACGGCCTTCATCCTTGTAGGTCAGGTGCCCGTCTGCTCAGTATGAATATGGACCTGACGCTGAGATCTTCCAGCGTCTAATGTGGGGTTAGCCCGACCCGTCTCAACCACCCTACTGCCAAACATAAACCTCCTGTACCCGCGGGTCGGGCTACACCAGCTCCATCTCACCAGCGCCCCATCACCATAGACCTTGATTCCCTGCCCCTCACTGAGACCTGGCATAGCGACATCTATATTTTTATAAACGAATTCTGCCCACCTGAATATGCCATTCAGCGAATTATCTCCCACCGCACCCCTATTACCATAATGAAACAGGTCAGGTGGATCTAATATAAAAAAACCTGATATCCGTTCCAGTGAATATACCATCCAGGCCTACTAGTCAGGCGAGCCAGCCCTTTTCTCCGGAAGCTATTTCAATGGCGATTCTAAATGTCAGGTCCCTACCAAGCAAAACTTTTCTCATTAATGATCTTATATGTGAACGTAAACTAGACTGTATGTTCCTAACTGAAACCTGGCTAAATATAAATGGATCAGCAGCCCTCATTGAAGCCTCTCCTCCTAACTACAGCTTTTTTCAATCTATCAGAAGTGGGGAAAAAGGTGGAGAAACAGCCACCATAGCTACAGATGCCCTCAGCTGCAGGACCATCTCCTTTGATGATTTCGCCTCTTTTGAATACCACGCTATTGTCCTAAAATGCCAGCCCCCAGTTCTGGCAGTAACCGTGTATAGGCCTCCCAAACAATGCCCTGCCTTCTCTACAGAATTTTCAGAACTCCTGTCCATCATCCATACAAATTATGATAAGATTATCATCATTGGAGATTTCAACATACACGTAGACACTGAGGCGGACTCGAAAGCTAGGGACTTTATCAACCTCCTAAACTCCATGGATTTTACCCAACATATCTCTGAGCCAACTCACAACCGCGGCCACACCCTTGATCTAGTGATTACTAAGGGCCTGACTATCACTGTTTCCTCTATTAGGGACCTCGCCCTCTCCGACGATTTCTGTATCTTCTTCACTGCATTGGTTCCTAAAGTCAAAAGTAGTACTGAGCGCTTTATCAAGAAACGTTATTTTACCTCCGCAGTAGCCGATAGTTTTAGAGAAATAATGACCACAAACAATTTATCAACTCCAGAAGTGGGGCCCTTAGGAACTATTGAAGACCGGGCAACCACCTTTAACACCAGAGTAAGGGCAGCCTTGGATTCTGTAGCACCTATTAAACTGAAAAGGATCACAACCAATAATAAAGCCCCATGGCGAAATGAGGAAACATATCAACTAAAGAGAACCTGCAGAAGTTCTGAGCGTATATGGCGAAAAACCAAGCTACAGGTCCACCATGCTATTCTCAAAGAACATCTCTCTGCTTTTAATAAAGCAATAAGAAATGCAAGGAAAGACCACTTCTCAAAATAGATATCTATCAACCGAAATAATTAAAGAGTGCTCTTCTCAACAATTGATAGCCTAATAAACCCTGCCGTAAAAACACCTGATAACCTGCTCTCTACCTCCAAATGTGAGGAATTTGCAGCTTACTTCAGAGATAAGATTATGAATATTAGGAGGAATATCACTCAGGAAAGGCCATGCATCCCGTTCACAGATCCTCTCCCTCCATGTAATGGACATATGAGCCTGTTTACACTGATGGACACAGAAATGTTGAGAAAAGTAGTATCCAAACTCAAAACCTCCACATGCCTGCTGGATCCCATCCCCACCGATTTTTTCAAAACTATTTTTGACTCTGTATCCTATGACATTTTATCCATTGTTAATGACTCCCTATCTACAGGTGTCTTCCCACCAATACTTAAAACTGCTCTGGTGAGACCCGTACTGAAGAAAAACAACTTAGACACTTCAGTTTCAGCAATTTTAGACCAATCTCCAACCTTCCCTTTTTGAGTAAAATTCTGGAAAAAATTGTTTTCAAACAGATTAATGATTTCCTAGCTACAAGTTGTACCCTTGACCATTTCCAGTCCGGCTTCCGTGCCCACCATAGTACAGAGACGGCATTAGTCAAAGTTGTAAATGACCTCAGAATTAATGCTGACTCCAAAGAGCTTTCTGTTCTCGTCCTCCTGGACCTGAGTGCAGCCTTTGATACTATAGATCATGCAATCCTCATCGAAAGACTGGAAAAGTGGGTTGGCATCTCTGGTCCAGTCCTAAATTGGCTTAAGACCTATCTAACCGGTCGTGATTTCTTCGTTGCCCTCGGTGAATATAGCTCAGGAAAGATCCCTATGACCTGTGGGGTGCCCCAAGGATCGATCCTAGGACCTCTACTCTTCAGCCTGTACATGCTGCCCCTTGGCAGTGTCATCAGGAGGCACAATATTAGCTACCATAGCTACGCAGATGATACTCAACTCTATATTTCCGTAACACCCAGTAACTACAGCTTGGTTGACTGCCTTGTCAAGTGTATTAAATATATAAATGTATGGACGTCACAATTTCCTCCAACTAAACCAGGACAAAACAGAAGTACTGATCATTGGAGAAAAAGCTGAAAGAGAGAAACTAGCTGCACACTTAACTCTGGAAATTGACACCAATTGCCAGGCTAAAAACCTAGGTGTCATACTTGACTCAGATCTTAATTTCGAAAACAACATCAAGAATATTACAAAGGCATCCTTTTACCACCTAAGGAACATTGCCAAGGTGCAACCCTTTCTCTCTCAGGCTGACACCGAAAGATTAATGCATGCTTTCATCACAAGCAGGCTGGACTACTGCAATGCTCTATCAGGCCTACCAAAGAAAGCAATCTCTAAGCTACAAATAATACAGAATGC
This sequence comes from Borostomias antarcticus, assembly GCF_949987555.1. Classification (NCBI taxonomy): domain Eukaryota; kingdom Metazoa; phylum Chordata; class Actinopteri; order Stomiiformes; family Stomiidae; genus Borostomias; species Borostomias antarcticus. Next base: position 8,805,081 of record NC_140237.1, read on the forward strand.
TGCAGCAAGAGTCCTCACTAAGACTAGACGAAGGGCACACATCAAACCAGCGTTAAAATCACTACACTGGTTACCAGTCAACTCTAGAATAGACTTTAAAATACTATTACTAGTCTATAAATCTCTCCACAGTCACTCACCAGAATATATTTCAGACATGCTTGTTAAGTACATGCCAAACAGACCACTTTGATCCTCAGGCACTGAACTTTTAACAGTTCCAAAAGCCAGGACCAAGAAACATGGAGGCAGCTTTTAGTTTCTATGCCCCCAACCTCTGGAACACCCTACCGGAGTGCCTAAGGGCCAAAACAACGGAGGTCTTCAAGCGAGACCTCAAGACGTACCTTTTCGACCTAGCCTACAATCACTAGCTAGGACCTTGAGACACAGAAAGGCAGCCTCAAAACTACCTGTGAATCCTCTGTATACATTGGTATTTATCCTGCTATGCAATGTATGTATATCAAGTAGTGTACAGAAGCTGGTTATCCTGAAACAGGCTTGTTCTGACTGTTGTGTTGCTTCAATGACTCAGTGTGCTACTAACCGTTTTCTGTCTCCCCTAGTGTCTCTCTCCCTCCTATCCTCTAACCAGATCCAGTGTCAGCTGCGGAGCTGTGGATATCGTAGTATTTAGTACACACACACACACACACATGTACACACAGACACACATCAGTCCACATCCGGCTTAGGCCTGGACCTGATGCTCTTAGCCTTTCTTGCTCCGAAAATTTAATTTAATGTTATTTATTGTTCTTTAAATGTTCTTAGCCATTAGACAAATAAATTCCAGTAGCTTGCCCCAGGTTGCCTGTTTCAATATGTGTGGTCTGTATGGCTCTATGTGCTACTAACCCTGCTCTGCCTTCCCTCTGCCTAGTGCCTCTCTCTCTCCCTCCTATCTTCTAACCAGGTCCAGTGGATGCCCCACTGTCACCAGCAGACCTCTCGAAGTCCGATAGATACCCCTGTGTCTGCTGTGGATGATGTAGCATGTCCGTAGAATATTCTCTCTCCTATGATGCTTTTAGCCTCCCTCACTCTGAAATGTAATTTATTGCAATGTATTGCTTTATAAATGTTCTTAGCCGGTAGACAAACATACTCCTGGAGCTTGCTCGATCGCCTTGTTGAGAGGGGTCAGGGTAGAATTTTTACAGCTCACTTATCTGGCCCCCGGGTGATTACTGTTTTTTTGCTTCCCTCTGGAATATGTAGAGAGTGGGTCGTATGCCCACCTCCCTTGTTCTCTGTAAAGCGCATTGTGTTGCCTCTGGGTATGAAATGCGCTATACAAATAAAGCTTTGATTGATTGATTGATTGAGATGTAGGAACTGACTGTATGGAGGGAGGGAGGGAGGGAGAGGAAGGGAGGGAAACTTTCAAGACTGGAGAGGTGGTTTATTTTGAGAGAGAGCAGCAGAATAGATTCTGGAAATCTGAGAAATGAGCATGTAGTCATATTTCTTCACCTGATTGTAATGCCTAATTATTCTACAGTTGACACATGCAAAGATGGGTCCATCCCTGACATGATCTCTAAAAAGTCCTATTCTGCCTATTGTTGTCCTGGATCCTGCTGTTTCTGTCTCTCTAGTGGCATGCTGTTCAGCATTATGCTTAGCTCTGGTTGCGTGTGCATCTCTCTCCATCTGTCTCTGCCTAGATGTATGCTTTCTAAGAGCTTCTTTAGCTCTGGTTGCTTGTGCGTCTGTATCCATCTGTGTAGCTCTGCTTGCTGGCTGCTTTGCAGCATGTTTAGTTCTGTCTGCTTGTGCGTCCCTCTCCGAGGTTGTTTTGTCCCTCTGGTACTTTCTCTTTTACGGTCTCTTCTCTTTTCTCAGTAAATCCGGGTCATAGTTGGACTTGCAATTAATGGACTAATTGAGACAATGATTTCTTCTTTACAGGTTTTGCAAATGTCTTTTACAGTTGTTCAAATATATAGGTTTTTGCTATTGGAGAGTGAGAAGAGCCCTGCTCTTTTCTTTGGAGAATCACCACTATTTTTAGATTAGGTATGAGACTTATGCTCCGCCTATCTTATCAGCTTACTTGTGTCACGCCCCGGCTCTGGGACAAATGACAAATAAGGGGAGGCCAAGCCGGAGATGAAGGGAAAAATATAACAAATGCTTTAATTCTAACAAACTAAAGCCAAAAAATGTAGTTACAGAAATTAAGTGGAGTGTGTCCGTCAGTAAATCAGTCGTGTGTGGGGTGTAAGTGAGTGGATGGGTGAATAGTAAGATGAAGGCAGGATGTTGTTAGATGCAAAACCAAAATTGCCACAAACATGAAATGCCACAAATGAATCAAAGGAGTGCGAGGAGAGAGGCCCGGGGAAATGGGGAGCGTGGGGCTAAGTAGCCTACTGCCACCGACGTCAGGTGTATTACATCAGGCCATGATTAGACCTGATGGTCTGCTGGTCCCACCTAACTGCAGGGGGAGACAAAGCACAAACATCCCCCCCAGAGGCAGGCCAGCAACCATCACACCCCCCCCCCCATAAGATCCCAGACCACCACCACACCACCTAATCCAAAACACCACCAGCCACAACATAATGACTATAACATGTCATGACTACATAACGTACAATGGCTATATCCCTTCATTCTGACACGCACCAGGGTGACTTAGCTCAGAACCCGCCTGGGGAAAAAACCATACCAGCTACAATATGTAGACAAGGATAGAACAAAGAAACCCATACTCCACCTGACCGCCCCAGAGATCTCCAACGGGCCCCTGGAACTACACCCAACCGCCAACTCAACCCACCCTCAGCAACCGTAGGCCCTAGGAAGCAACATTTAAGAGGGCAGGAGAGCGAAAGAGGAGAGAGCACAGGGACAAACAGAGCACCCCATGGACAGCCAAGGAGACAGACAGCAACCCTAAGGAAAACACGCACGGTTACGAGGCGCATTCAGACATGCGCGCGTGACAGCGCGTCCGCAAGCACGTTATCGCGCCCCTTAATATGACGCACATCCAGATGAAAAGCCTGGAGAAACAAACACCAACGCATAATCCGTTGACTAGGGCAAATCATGGACCTAAAAAAGGTTAACGGATTATGGTCTGAATAAACAACGAGGGGTGCCCCAGAACTAATGTACACTTCAAAGTGCCGAAGTGCCCATACCAGCGCGAGAGCCTCTTTCTCTATAACCGAGTAGTTTAGTTGGTAATGGTTAAACTTGCGGGAGAAATAGCTCACGGGTCTGTCCACCCCATGCTCATCCTCCTGAAGCAGGGCAGCACCCGCCCCAACATTACTGGCATCCACCTGCAATTTAAAAGGAGCCTCTAGCCGAGGAGCAGCCAGAACGGGAGCGGAGCTGAGGAGAAACTTGGCACTCAAATGCGGACTGACAAAGAGGAGACCAAATAAACTGTGCTTTACCCTTAAGCAGATTAGTAAGAGGAGCGACTACTGTGGAAAAGTTCTTACAAAACCCACGGTAGTACCCCACCACACCAAGAAAACGCATCAGTTCCTTTTTGGTCGTAGGAGCAGGAAAACTGTCTATATCAGCCACTTTGATACGCACAGGACGCACCTCGCCCTGTCCAACCACCTTGCCCAGGTAAGTGACGGTCGCCTTAGCAAACTCACACTTAGCTATATTGACCGTCAACTTAGCCCAGGCCAGGCGGTCAAACAAGGCACGAATGCGCTCCACATGTTCATTCCAGGTGTTGCTATACACCACTACATCGTCCAAATAGACGGCACAACCTACCAGGCCGGAAACCACCCGGTTCATGAGACGTTGGAAAGTGGCAGGTGCGTTGCGAAGTCCAAAACTCATAACTGAATATGAAAACAAACCAGTGGGCTTAATAAAAGCGGAAATCTCCTTCGCCCTAAGAGTCAACGGCACCTGCAAATATCCCTTAAGTAAATCAAATTTACTAACGAACCGGGCAGCACCGACCTGGTCAACACAGTCCTCCATTCGAGGCAAGGGAAACGAATCGGGCTTGGTGACATGGTTCACCTTTCTGTAATCCGTACAGAACCTAAACGTCCCGTCAGGTTTATTAACCAAAATACAGGGAGAGGCCCAGCTAGACGCGGAGGGTTCCGCTATTCCGTTATCTAGCATATATTGGACTTCCGCCTCCAAGGCAGCCCTCTTATCAAAAGGAACCCGGTAGAATCGTTGGCGAATGGGTTTAGCATCCCCCACATCGATGTCATGTTCCATCAGGTCCGTCTGTGTCTAAAAACAGAGATGGGTAAGCACTAATCAGCTCTATCAATTCAATGCGCTTATTCACGGGCAAGTAGGCCAATAAACTCTCAAGGGCAGCCAATGACTCGGAGTTACGCAGTCGCCCCAATAATACCGAGTCGTCAGGACCAGGAGCTTCCTCCTCATCCTGTGCTGCCACCACAGGAGAGAACACCGAGACACCAGAGCCCACAGAAAGAACGGGCTTGACAGGCGTCTCAGACACAGGCGACTCAGCACCTCCCAGACGCGCGTAATAAGGCTTTAGTAAATTAACATGACAGAGCTGACTAGCCTTTCTTCTCTTAGGAGTGGCAATTAGGTAGTTAACGTCACTACACTGTCGAACCACCACAAACGGGCCCTGAAACTTGGCTTGAAATGGAGTGCCAACCAGAGGCAATAAAGCCAAAACCTGGTCACCAGGGCTAAAACCACGCGGCTCAGCGCCACGGTCAAACAGTCGTTTCATCTCTCTCTGTGAAGAGATCAAATGCTTTTTAGCCATCTCACCCGCGGCGTATAACCTCCGCCGGAAATCACTAACATTAGCTCGCAGGTTCTCAGGAGGTGGTGAGCTGACCCAATCATCCTGGAGTACTGCCAATGGGCCACGCACAGAGTGCTCAAACACCAATTTATTAGGGCTAAACCCTGTGCTTTCCTGGGACACTTCCCGCGCGGCCATCAGCATCCAGGGAAGCCCCTCTTCCCAGTCCCTCCCCATCTCCGTACAGTAAGACCTCAGCAAGGACTTGAGGGTCTGGTGAAACCTCTCCAGCGCCCCCTGGCTCTGCGCATCGTAAGCACTGGCTAAGTTGTGCTGGATACGGAGCTGCTGGAGAACATTACCAAACAAGTGCGAGGTGAAGTTGGATCCCTGGTCACTTTGAATGACCTTAGGGATTCCATACAGGGAAATGAACTGGGTCAGGGCTTTAAGCACTGACTTAGTGGTGATAGATCTCAGAGGGAAGGCGGCTGGAAACCTAGTGGTCTGACACATTACAGTAAATAAATACAGACAGCCAGACTTAGAGCGAGGAAGGGGTCCTACACAATCGATAATTAAATATTCGAATGGCTGACTAACAGCTGGAATAGGCAACAGGGGCACCGGTTTCAGTGTCTGGTTAGGCTTACTCGTGAGCTGACACGTATGACATGTTTTAATAAAAGCACATACATCGCGCTTTAACCGCGGCCAATAAAAACATCTCAGTATGCGGTCGTACGTTTTCGTCACTCCCAAATGCCCCGCAATATTATCATGTGATGTTTCTAAAATCATACCACGGTATTTTACCGGGACTACCACCTGGTAGACAGGTTCTCCCAAAAAACACTCACTATGAGGAACCCAGCATCTCATCAACAGACCATCCTGGATGAAATAACCTTGAGACACATTTTTTAAGTTATCTCTGGGCACAGCTTGAGCAAAAAGCTCCACTAACGTAGGGTCAGATACTTGCTCCTTAACTAACTCCTCTCGAGGTACAGGCAGCTGTAACTCAGGCATAAAGAATGCGGGAGAACTCGCCTCCTTAACCGGCTGGGTCCCCTCAGAAACAGCTCTGGTCACAGAGCGAGTTACAGCGCAAGCAGGGTACACCTCGGGAATGCCTTGCTCATTCCTCTCGGAAAATTGCTCCGTTAATGGAACAGGGGACACCACTAAAGGCGGAGACACGTCACGCCAAACGCAGCTTCCAGCCAGGTTATTCCCTAAAATAACTTCTACACCTTCAACCGGTAGAGACGGACGTACCCCTATGGTAACCTCCCCTGTAACCAGATCAGAGGTCAACTCCAGTTTATGCAAAGGAATTGACAACACATTCAACCCAATTCCCCGCACTAACACGCAGTCACCCGTGTCTGTGACTGAGGAGAACGGTAACACAGACCCCAACACAAACGACTCGGACGCCCCAGTGTCTCTCAGAATTTTTACCGGGACCCTCCGATCACTCCCTACTAATGAAACATACCCGTCAGTAATAAATGGAGAATAATCAGAGTCAGCCCGTGCCAGCGCTTTATCGCGTTGGGAAACCAGGGACAGGGCAGTGGGCGAGGATGGAACTGGTCCGGCTAACGCAGCGGGTTTGGGCTTTGATGTACTAGCTTTGCCCCTAGCCTTAAGGACCGGACACTCATTTTTCCAATGCCCCGAGCACTGACAATAATGGCAGTTCTGACCAGGATCAGTTTTCCCCGGAAAGGCAGTCTCCCGTTTTGGAGAGTTGCACTCCGCGCGATCCACCAAGCTCTTACGCGGCCAAAACACAGCCCGCTCTTCGCGCCCCACTCCCCCACATACCGGGGAGTCACCAAACCGACGGGTGTGGGTTAACACGTACTCATCCGCCAGAGTAGCGGCCTGAGACACGGTAGTAACTTTTTGCTCATTGATATAAGTGGCAATATAATTAGGAACGGTATTCTTAAATTGTTCCAACTGGACCAGATCACACAGCCCGGCAAACGTCTCTACCACTAAAGAAGAACACCAACGGTTAAAACATGTCGACAAATCACGGGCAAATTCCACATATGTCTGCTTCTCAGCCTTACGCGACATTCTGAAGCGCTGCCGATAGGCTTCTGGTACCAGTTCATAAGCCTGTAGGACGGCGGCTTTCACTTTATCATAGCTCTCGCTATCAGTACTGCAGAGAGAGGAATACGCTTCCTGGGCTTTCCCAGTAAGCACACACTGCAGCATTACCACTCGATCGGCATCAGGCCAGGTTCGAGCGTCAGCTATGCGCTCAAACAACGTAAAGAACGTCTCTGGCTCCTTTTCATTGAATTTTGGCAACAACCGTAGGTTTCGCACCACATCAAACACAGCAGGGGCACGCCCAAATGAAGAACGATTCAGAGGGGATTCTACATCCATTACGCTCTCCCCTAGAATTTTACCCTCACAAACCAACTGCAATTGCTCATGCTGCAAGTTGATTCTAGCCAACTCCAACTCCTTTTGATGTTCTAGCTCCTGTTGGCGCTCAATCTGTTTCACTTTAAATCGGTCGTGCTCCATTTTTTCTTGATGCGCTAGCTGCAACAACAACAATTCTTTCTGTTGCTCAAAGGTGAGCCCAGGTGACGCGGGCACAGGCTGGACTGGGGTGGGCGCTGAAGTGACAGACAGTACTCTATTCTCAATCAACCCGCCCAACAAAATACCCCGTATAACAGATTCCCCTCACCCGCTTGTCAGGGATCTCTATATGGTAATGATCAGCTAACCCAAGCAGCTGTTCTTTATCACACCCATCCAAAAACTCTTTGGAGGGAGCTTGAATAAAGCCAGTAATACTTGCCGCCATATCAGCTAAATTTCAAACCACAATAAATAGGCTAGTAACAACTCAGCTAAGCCACAAAACTACAGAACCAAACCCGAACCAACAGAGGCACCGCAAACCCAAAAGCGCAACAGAAGAGAGGCCAAATAGAAAGGAGCTGCCCCAACCTACTACTACTCTCAACCCTAGTCTTCTGTTGGCGGCGGCGGGCATATTATGCACTGATATCCGCTGGCATGGTGAAGGCAACCAGTATCTGGCGACCTGCCGCACCACGGACGTGCTCCCGAGACAAAGCTCTAACCACGGTTGCCAACGAAAATAACAAACATTACGAACGCTCAACGAGCCCAAAGGGACAAGTCGCTAATCCTACCAGGGGCGAACAAAAGCTCCGGGCAGCCAAAATGACCACCTGTAGACTACAAACCTCCCCCACTGCCACACCCAGGGAAACACGCTCACCCCCTCGGCCGATGTCCCAGTAGCTGGCAGAGCGAGACGTCTTCAGATGGAGCGGAGACTGAAGACAGAGTAGACCATCTCCCCAACGCAACTCGTAAACCACGGGCCAGGATACAAACTCCGTCCAGGATACAAACCCCGTCAAGGCCACCCCCCCCCACAAAAGCAGCGACACACAAGACGCCACCAACCAAAAACCCAAAAGGGACCAAAACAGGGGAAGCAAGCCCCACAAAAACAGCAGCCCGGGGCCCAAAACGACGAGCCCCCATATGTCACGCCCCGGCTCTGGGACAAATGACAAATAAGGGGAGGCCAAGCCGGAGATGAAGGGAAAAATATAACAAATGCTTTAATTCTAACAAACTAAAGCCAAAAAATGTAGTTACAGAAATTAAGTGGAGTGTGTCCGTCAGTAAATCAGTCGTGTGTGGGGTGTAAGTGAGTGGATGGGTGAATAGTAAGATGAAGGCAGGATGTTGTTAGATGCAAAACCAAAATTGCCACAAACATGAAATGCCACAAATGAATCAAAGGAGTGCGAGGAGAGAGGCCCGGGGAAATGGGGAGCGTGGGGCTAAGTAGCCTACTGCCACCGGCGTCAGGTGTATTACATCAGGCCATGATTAGACCTGATGGTCTGCTGGTCCCACCTACCTGCAGGGGGAGACAAAGCACAAACATCCCCCCCCAGAGGCAGGCCAGCAACCATCACACTTGTATTTTCTAGTTTGTCTCTGAGCTTTGAACAGTATGGTACCCTTCTCTTCTCCATTTTTACACTGCGCCACAAAATTGTCTAAAACCCATGATAAACAGCTGATTTTGTCGTTGTGAGCGAAGGGAGGGGGAGCAGATAGCCCTCCTCAGTTTGAAAATGCTCTCTGATGACAAAGGTTAGGCTCCACCCCTCGTATGGGACTGCGGTCAAGCTAGCCGCACTTTCTTGTTCCACGGTCAAATGAGCCGCATATTTTTCTGCCACGTTCAAATCAAGACGAGTGTGCGCCTATTACACGTATTACGGTACTCGATGAATCCGTCTCGGAAACACAGTGGCCGTGTCTGAACGTCCATACTACATGCGACATACTATATAGTACAACTTGCATACTACATGCTATTTAGTAGATACTACTCCACGAAAACATGTTTAGTATATGAGATAAATGTAGCATGCTACTCGCATCATCCAGTGAAAGTGACGGGCTCTGGCTCTCATATCTTGTTAAACTTCCTACTTTTGTGTCTGCTAAGCGACTTACAGTAGGTCTAATTGCATTTAACCATTTAAAGGTTGAAGACCTTGATGGTGGCCATGGTCCTGCTGCTGCAGATCATCCCAACCCTGGAGATGGCCTCAGAGAGCGTCTCACAGCGGCAGCATCGGCACCAGCACAAGCTGCCTGGGTCCCAGCTCTTGATGAGCACGACTACCCCATCCTGCCATAAGTAGTCAGTCAGTCTATCAGTTCATGAGTGTGCTTTGCCTTGTTCCTTATAGACAGCCTTGAGGCTTTAAACATCAATCAGTTGGTTAGAGGCAGCCTTGAGGCATTTGTTTAAATGTATTTGTATTTAAATGTATGTGTTTCATTTAGCACTGTACATAGTAATCAGTTCTTTATTAATTTTTTGGGGGGGAGACAACAGATCAGCGTTCTTGTCGCGTCTCCCCTCAGTACTTTTTGCAAGGAAAGCTAATGATCTGACCAAATATAAACAAGTCAAAAGTATATTTGAAGACTATTGTGTAATAAAAATATCCAAGAAATGTTTATGGTTGTGCTTCTTCCATTATACATGTAAAGGTTACTTCTTGATGTATTAACATTTCAACAAAGTCTAATATCTACACATCAGACACATTGTTTGTCTAGATATGTCTACATGTCATGTACAGTAACTTGGAAGGTCTTAACACTCAACATGCAGAGAGCTTTGGACATGTAACTCCCTTATCAAGCAGTTAAGTCAGACACATTTGAAAAACAGTGATGCTTTCATAACCGTCTGTGAATAATTCCAATGAAGCATTGTGAACCAACATGTGTTCCCTTTATGCCTAATTGCAAACTATAATGTCCATTAGGAATGTTCTTTTACTCTGACTGGTTTTAGGTATAATGACATTTGGTTTTAGGTATAGTGACATTTGTTGATCTCATTTGACTGGGAATACATTACAAGGAATGAAAAACAAAGACCAATTTCATTCAAGAAAATACATTTCATAAAACATATAAACAATAATGGAACAAGATAAAACAGTTTCTTTTTTGACTGAGGCTTCTAGAAGCAACATCAGCCGGTCCTCCCTCTCCATAAACAACCAACTTTCCTCCCTCCACTCAGCCTTCATCTCTGCCTTCTCTCTCCCCCATTCAACATCAGCCGGTCCTCTATCTGGAGGACGGCCAACTCTTCCCTGTTTATGGGGAAGAGAAACGCCGTGCTGAAAGGCTTGGAGTAAGTTAACTAACGTATGCATTGTTGTTCAGAAGCAATCCAGTGGTCTGTTTACTTTGGATATTGATTTATGTAGGACCTACATCTTAGAAGCTGGGCTGCAGGGGAAGACGGAGGCAGCCTGGATGAAGCACAAGTGGGATAACCTTGTAGCCATGTACAAGGTGATTTTGAATATATTGAATTTCGACATTTCTTACACATCTCTTAAGCAATCATGGTCATATTACATGAAAATGTAAGTCTGTTTGTCTTGATTCTAGCTATATTAACATTTAAGCTATGACAATAGTACGTTTTGAGCAAGAGCCGTCTGAACACCTGTAACGTTAGTAGCCTATTAACGTTAGCTGGGCTAGCTAGCTAACGTAACGTCCACCACTGAGGTCAATGTTAGCAGCTAGCCATCATGACGTTCTTTTTCAAAATGTAATTTCTACCCACCCATATACACAAAACTGCATTTGTACCTCTGTGTCGTTACAACTAAGAAATCTGGCAGAATTTTTTTTTTTTTATCGACAAATTAAGTCAATACATTTGAAAGCTCCCGCCGGTGACTTCCACCATCCACCATCTTTTTTTTATTTTTAGCACTGCCCAGTGACGTATCACATCTCGACTTCCGGAACAGTATGCTCTGGACCATAGACATTATAAAGAACTAGACTGGCCACGCCCCCTTTAGACTCAACCGACGAGACCGCCATGTTATGCAGGGCATCATTTGGAACATGTTACCGTTGGGCTTCAGAGCTGCTCATCGTTTTGTTCAGTAAGTGACTAGTGACTCTTATTATATTTTAGTATCAGCCTAAATACAGTGAGACCAGCCTTTTAAGGTTTGATGAATACTCAGGCGTTTGCGGGAAGAGAATGGTAGCCTAATATGGGTATTGTAATGGTAATTATTTACTTCTCACAATTAAATTGCATAGCTAACTGGTTAGGATAACAGACTAGTCTAGTTGCCCTAAGCTAACATTACACGGATAACGTAATTTATTCCACTCACATCGACTATTAACACAGTTTTATATAATGTAGTATCTTGTTTTATGCGGGTATATAGAGATAGTCCCTCATATAGCTAATTGTCAAACTTGTATTTTGCGGCTTAACGGAACTTGTTCATATTTACGAAAATGTCCAGTTCGACTAAAGGATTAACTGATTACATTGTGGGGGTCAAGGGTCACTGACGTCACAAAAGGTGTTTTTGGCCTGCTGAACATGATATCTCAAGAACAGTATTACAGAATTTGTACATATTTGGCCTAAATGTCCAGTTGGATTTAATTAGATTATCTGGATTAGATTTTGGTATTCAAATGTCAAAGTCAAACAAATGGCACTTTTGAACGCTAACACTAGCTAGCTAACGCTAACAATAAAGCTAGCGCTAGCTATGCTAATGCTAATTATCCACAATGCTACATTAGCGTTAGCATTAGCGTTAGCATTAGCGTTACCGTTAGCATTAGCTATTCTAGCTGTAATGCTAGCTAGCATTAGTGTTAGCTAGCATTACAGCTAGAATACCAGCAAGCTAGCGTACACAAGCACTATCCACATCAACACAGGGGCCCTCTCTCAAGACCAACTGAATGTTAACTGCAACTTGCATTGTTGGGCGGAGGCATTTAGCCCCTACATGGTTTTTCTAGTTGATACTGATGCTAGTGAGAATCAGGGTTCCCATGGTCATCAAGACGTTATGGAAAAATCATGGAAAAGTTGTAATTTTTATTGGTAAAAATGAGTGGGAACCCTGGAGAATACACACAGAGTAGACCTTAACAGTATACTGGCGGGGGAGGGGGGGGCTGCATCTATAATCTCTTGGCAAGTCACAATAAAAATCATTTTTTGTCACAATATAAATATACAAGCATTCCAGCTAATCCCAGTGATTCCTCTTATGCAATTACATGCAATTACAGGGATTTTCTCTCAGATGATCTAACATCTACCATTTAAAATATACACAGTGAATCTGTGGGATCATTGACGTCACATAGTGGGATGCCCTGCACAAGATGGCTGCCACGTCGGATGTGAGACCATTGGAATTCTAAAGCACAATGGCCAGTCTAGTTCTTTACAATGTCTATGCTCTGGACTACATTGTCGGACTGCTACATTTTCGGGCATTTTTTCGCCAACTTTCACCTGCTATATAGTACCTACTATATAGTAGGCGAATTACAGTATGCCGTTTTGATGTAGCATGCTACATCTCGCCTACTATATAGCAGGTAGTATGCATTTCGGACACGGCCCATGCATTTCTTCCAGAATGTATCCTAGATGCAGCGCTACCCGTCACGCACTACACGTCTCCACTCGGAGCCCGTCTCTCTCTATCTCTCTCTCACACACACACTCTCTCTCTCGCGTTCTGATTAAGGATAATTAACTGTAGCCTATTATAAATGAACTGTAGTCCATATTGAAGGAACATCTATTGGAAATGTGTTTTTGTATCATATTTGGTAGACAAAATCTGAATTCTTGATAACTCATCCGAATGGCACGTGTTTATGAATTCAGGACTTCTCCCTTATATGCAGAAATATCTGACTTTTACAGTGTTCAGAACCTCTACCTCTACAAACCCATGCAATAATATTTGGCTTCTACAGTGTAGTTTTGGAGAAATTCCATTGCTGTCTTACTGTACGTGGATCAGAAATGTCTCCTCTTTGACAAGCAATGAAATCAGAATTACGCATAGCTCATGAGGAAGGTCTATGGATGTGTTCAGGACCTCTCATTCTACAAAACAATGCAATAATAATTGAATTCTACAGTGTAGTTTGGAGAAATTCCATTACAAAGTCTTACTGTACGCGGATCAGAAATGTCTCTCATTGACAAACCATAAAATCAGAATTATGCATAGCTCACGTAGGGACAAATGATGTTGTGAAACAGCAGTCTGAAGTTCTTAAACGAGACTTAATTGACATGTTGAACACAGTCAGTTGTCTGAAAGCTGAAGTGTTTATCAGTGGTCCTCTACCACCAGTCAGAAGAGGGGATGAGACATTCTGCAGACTGTTGGCACTGAACATATGGCTTTCAACTGCATGTACCATCCATTCAATGCACTTCATTGACAATTTCAACTTTTTCTAGGAGTGCAGACATCTTTTTAAGGCAAATTGACTCTACCTTAACAAGTCAGGAATAAAACTTTACAACTCCAACCTGTTCTACTTCCTGCGTCATCCATCTGTTCCCTCTGCCAAGGACAAGAGGCACCAAGACAGGAGGAAGACAACACAGCACGGCAGAAACCTTGAGGAGAGTTGTCTCGGCCCTCACCTCAACAAGGTTTTGATTATAGGAAACACCCGAGCCACACCCCCCTCACAGGCAATCGCCTATGAGATCCCCCCCCCCCCCCCCACTAAGAGGGGGAGTCTCTCACTCTCCCCTTTCACACCCCTAAGAGGGAGAGTCTCTCGCTCTCCCCCTCGCACTGGCACCCACCTGTAAGGATCCACCTCCCTGAACCCCCAGGTCCCACCCAACTCACTTTTGTCTCAAACCACCCTTTCTCCCTGGACCTCCTGCCGAGACCAAACTTAGCCCCCGCCATACTACTCCTCCCCCCCCCCCCCCCCGCCCCACTAGCTACTAGGCTAATGGCACTCATGACTCTTTCCAGGACAAGCCAGGACCCAATGTGCTGGTCTCTTCCTCAATTTCTATCTTGATAGGTAATAGAAAAATAGAAAAATAATGGTGAATCTGCTAACAGGAAACCCTCACCTGGTTCTGCAAATGTATCAAATGTATTATCCCTTCCTCATCAGCCAAACTATCACAGAAAACTGGGCAGATAATACCTTTAGCACAGAAAATTAAGCTTTATTAAATGTCAGGTATTTAGCAGGAAAATCATTTTTAATCAATGATGTAATATCAAGCACAATCTTTCATTCATTTCATTCATCTTTCAACAATTTCATGTTTTTAACTGAAACTTGGTTAGCCAGGGTAAGGTAAGATAACAGTGCAGCTGATTATCGAGTCAACCCCTCCCAACTTCAGCTTTGAGTGAGGCTAGAGTGTATAAGAAAGGAGGTGGCCATTTTGTTCAATGACTCCCTCCAATGTAATCAGAAGCCACAGCGCGCCACGATTTATTTGTGTGCGCTCAGAATCAAATATGTTAAGAGACCGTTTCTAAAGTACTAGAGCACTTTTAGAGTGCTCGGGAATAAAAAATGCATGATCCTCGCTCTGACAGAAATATATCCACCAAATAGACAATTTTTAATAAGGTGTTACTCAAGAAGAAAATAACGCGCCTTCCGTTTTCGAGTCAGCACAGGTTGGCCTCTAGTTTTGCTTATTGATTACGTTAGACGTTATGCTCCCCACTTAATGTCAGAAGCCAGTGAAAGAAGTGCGTGCGTGGAACGACCAGCAACAGCGAAATGCACTGGAAAAAGACCGCATGTCGGTATCTATTCGTTCCACACGTTTCCCTCACAGCATGGTCATACTAAACAGCTTGCAGAATTCCGAAAAGCTGAATAAACTATTCTGTTTTGATCGATTCAAATTTGTATATGACCCTCCCCTGGACTAAAGCATGACTCTCCCATGTTTTCCTCCAGTGACCCCCTGGTTGGATTGGCTCCAGGTTTAAGAAGTAGGTTAAGAAGGAGCCATGGCTTTTTAAGAACAAGTGAATGTAGGCCAAATTCACTTCCTGAATCGAAGCCCCAAGCTGCTGCGCTATAATTCTACAAAATAAAATAGGCTATAGCCTAACTTACAACTTACCGAATTGAAGATAGCCGTAGCCTACAGTGAACGATGGAAACGTCTGTTTACTCAAAAAGAATAAAGAGCTTGTCTCTTGTTTTCTTCAGATGGACAAAAAATCTTTGCTAATGGAAATCTTTACAGGCGTGACAAACAGTGTTAGACAGTGAAAGGTTCCCAAGGTAGAGAGAGACAGATTACAAACACAATTTATATACACGTACTAGTCTTTTGAAAGCTCTTAACCAATCGTTGAAAGCCGGGAACAATGACGCGTGTCACTGAGATCCTGTCTAGAGCCCGCCTCCTGAGACCTGAGACCCAATAACATTAGGCTACCAGAGGCTACGCCCTCTTCTGGATATGTAATGGTAGTGACCAGTTCTGACATTACTATGATATTATTATTCTTACATGTATTATGAGTGGTCCCTTTATTTATTTGAGGTCTTATATGAATGTCCAGTGCTGACCATGTTCCTTGTTGTTTTCCAAAGTTACGAATGCACCGTCTTTTCTTATTATTTAGTCCTAGACCTGGACTTGTTCTCTCTATTCCATTCATTAAATGAGAGGTGTGAACGCAAGACTACTGACGACCACTTCAGCCAGACAATATGTAGGCTAAATGGTACCCACGTGTGAATGTGTCTGCTCTCCAACTTCAGCGCTATTGAAAAGCCGAACGCCTCCTCATTCTAATTGTGCCAGCGGTCTAACTGACTTCTTAGTTTCAACTGGCCCCGGACCCGGAACTCAATGTTTTGATTGAGAATGAACTCATATTGGTGTGATCACACATTACACATCACATCATGCTTTGTTCGGTTGATTCACCGTTTATGAAGTAGGCCTACACTTGGTGTCCAAACAGAATTCTCTATCGCTGACAGTGACACCCATGGTGAAAATCACGTGTTTAGACGACGCCCATGTCATGAGCCACTGGACTTTACTTTTACATTTTCTTAGTCACCGGTTATCGTTACAGATACATGTAAGATATTACAATAGACAAGACAACAACAGAAATTCACAATTCTTTATGTATACCGGTACAATATATTACAATATTACAGGCTACCACCAACTGAAGCTTTATTTATAATAAGGGGCCAGGCAGCGTAGCTGCCGGAACCCTATTGTATTTGCCTATATTATTATTATTAGGTGGGCTAGCTTGCAGAAGCTAGCCCAACTTGTGATATTCCCACTATTTCTTTCTTTCTTTCTTTATTATTAGGTGGGCTAGCTTGCAGAAGCTAGCCCAACTTGTGATATTCCCACTATTTCTTTCTTTCTTTCTTTATTATTAGGTGGGCTAGCTTGCAGAAGCTAGCCCAACTTGTGATATTCCCACTATTTCTTTCTTTCTTTCTTTATTAGGTGGGCTAGCTTGCAGAAGCTAGCCCAACTTGTGATATTCCCACTATTTCTTTCTTTCTTTCTTTATTAGGTGGGCTAGCTTGCAGAAGCTAGCCCAACTTGTGATATTCCCACTATTTCTTTCTTTATTAGGTGGGCTAGCTTGCAGAAGCTAGCCCAACTTGTGATATTCCCACTATTTCTTTCTTTATTAGGTGGGCTAGCTTGCAGAAGCTAGCCCAACTTGTGATATTCCCACTATTTCTTTCTTTCTTTCTTTCTTTATTAGGTGGGCTAGCTTGCAGAAGCTAGCCCAACTTGTGATATTCCCACTATTTCTTTCTTTCTTTCTTTCTTTCTTTATTATTAGGTGGGCTAGCTTGCAGAAGCTAGCCCAACTTGTGATATTCCCACTATTTCTTTCTTTCTTTATTATTAGGTGGGCTAGCTTGCAGAAGCTAGCCCAACTTGTGATATTCCCACTATTTCTTTCTTTCTTTCTTTCTTTCTTTCTTTCTTTCTTTCTTTCTTTCTTTCTTTATTATTAGGTGGGCTAGCTTGCAGAAGCTAGCCCAACTTGTGATATTCCCACTATTTCTTTCTTTCTTTATTATTAGGTGGGCTAGCTTGCAGAAGCTAGCCCAACTTGTGATATTCCCACTATTTCTTTCTTTCTTTATTAGGTGGGCTAGCTTGCAGAAGCTAGCCCAACTTGTGATATTCCCACTATTTCTTTCTTTATTATTATTCTCCCCGCTTTTTTGGACGTTAACTAGTTCTTCATACTTTGTGCTAGAAACTTCATTCAAACTTTAAAATGTTCATGACGTTCAGCTCTTGAACGGATCCATTCAGATTTTTGATATTTGTTATAGTTTTAAAGAAATTTAACTTTTAAAACATTTTTTTGTCCTATTGAAACTGCTTGAAATTCTTTTGGAATGTTCAGAAATGTTATGTTTTTAGAGTGGTGGCAGCAGTTGCTTTGAAAATATTCACACATTTTGTAAACTGCTGGCACTCCTACAGTTTTGAAAGCTCACACACATATTATACATCAAAACATTCACACAACTCTGCTGATTCGTACAATGTAAGTATCTAAGCAGTGTGACTTATAGTTTTCGCTGTATGACAATTTGTTCGGCAACTGCGCTCCTCATTGAAACGTATGGCAACGCACTCTAGCTTTTGAGCTGCTAATTTTGCATTTTTACTCTTTTTCTAACTCGTCGCCATGCCTACAGTTTTTAAGCTACAAGGACATATAATAGCCTAAAATGTTCAGCATTTTCTCAGGATTCATACGGTGTCAAAATCTAGGCTGTGACCTTTATACTTTTTGAGAGAGAGCTGTCTGAAGCCAACATGCCTTTCCATTGAAGTGAATGAGAGGATGCTCAGTGTCAGTTGGGATTTGAATTTGGGGACACGTGCATGCTCTCTGTACAGGCACCCTTTATTGACTACTGTGGTAGCATTCATATTCATTCATTCCTTCCTTCCTTCCTTCCTTCCTTCTTTCCTTCCTTCCATCCTTCCTTCCTTCCATCCTTCCTTCCTTCCTTCCTTCCATTCCTTCCTTCCTTCTTGCTTTCTTTCCTTCCTTCCTTCCATCCTTCCTTCCCTTCTTTCTTTCCTTCCTTCCATCCTTCCTTCCATCCTTCCTTCCTTCCTTCCTTCCATCCTTCCCTTCCTTCCATCCTTCCTTCTTTCCTTCCATCCTTCCTTCCATCCTTCCATCCTTCCATCCTTCCCTTCCTTCCATCCTTCCTTCCTTCTTTCTTTCCTTCCTTCCTTCCTTCCTTCCTTCCATCCTTCCTTCCTTCCTTCCTTCCTTCCTTCCATCCTTCCTTCCTTCCCTTCCTTCCTTCCATCCTTCCTTCCTCCTTTCTTTCCTATCTTCCATCCTTCCATCCATCCTTCCTTCCTTCCTTCCCTTCCTTCTTTCTTCCTTTCCTTCGATCCTTCATTCCTTTCCTTTCCTTCCTTCCTTCCATCCTTCCTTCCATCCTTCCCTTACTTCCATCTTTCCTTCTTTCTTTCTTTCCTTCCTTCCTTCCATCCTTCCTTCCTTTCCTTCCTTTCCTTCCTTTCCTTTCCTTTCCTTCCTTCCATCCTTCCTTCCATCCTTCCTTCCTTCCTTCTATCCTTCCTTCCCTTCCTTCCTTCTTTCTTTCCTTCCTTCCATCCTTCCTTCCCTTCCTTCTTTCTTTCCTTCCTTCCATCCTTCCTTCCTTCCTTCCATCCTTCCCTTCCCTTCCTTCCATCCTTCCTTCTTTCCTTCCTTCCTTCCATCCTTTCTTCCATCCTTCCATCCTCCCCTTCCTTCCATCCTTCCTTCCTTCTTTCCTTCCTTCCTTCCATCCTTCCTTCCTTCCATCCATCCATCCTTCCCTCCTTCCCTTCCATCCTTCTTTCTTTCCTTCCTTCCTTCCATCCTTCCTTCCTCCTTTCTTTCCTTCCTTCCTCCTTTCTTTCCTTCCTTCCATCCATCCTTCCATCCATCCATCCTTCCTTCCCTTCTTTCTTTCTTCCTTTCCTTCGATCCTTCATTCCTTTTCTTTCCTTCCTTCCTTCCATCCTTCCTTGCCGTACTTCCATCCTTCCTTCCTTCTTTCTTTCTTTCCTTCCTTCCTTCCTTCCTTCCATCCTTCCTTCCTTCCTTCCTTTCCTTCCTTCCATCCTTCCTTCCATCCTTCCTTCCTTCCATCCTTCCTTCCTTCCTTCCTTCCTTCCTTCCCTTCCTTCCTTCATTCCTTCTTTCCTTCCTTCCATCCTTCCTTTCCTTCCTTCCTACCATCTTTCCTTCCTTCCATCCTTCCTTTCCTTCCTTCCTTCCTTCCTTCTTTCCTTCCTTCCTTCCTTCCTTCCTTCCTTCCTTCCATCCTTCCATCCTTCCATCCTTCCTTCCTTCCATCCTTCCTTCCATTCCTTCCTTCTTGCTTTCTTTCTTTCTTTCCTTGCTTTCCTTCCTTCCTTCCTTCTTTCCTTCCTTTCTTCCTTTCCTTCCTTCCATCCTTCCTTCCTTCCTTCTTTCCTTCCTTCCTTCCTTCCTTCCATCCTTCCTTCCATCCTTCCTTCCTTTCCTTCCATCCATCCTTCCATCCTTCCATCTTTCCTTCCTTTCTTTCTTTCCTTCCTTCCTTCCTTCCTTCCATCCATCCATCCATCCTTCCTTCCATCCTTCCTTCCTTCCATCCTCCTTTCTTTCTTTCTTTCTTTCTTTCTTTCTTTCTTTCTTTCTTTCTTTCTTTCATCCATCCATCCATCCATCCATCTTTCTATCTTTCTTTCTTTCTTTCATCCATCCATCCATCCATCCATCCATCCTCCTTTCTTTCTTTCTTTCTTTCTTTCTTTCTTTCTTTCTTTCTTTCTTTCTTTCTTTCTTTCTTTCTTTCATCCATCCATCCATCCATCCATCCATCCATCCATCCATCCTTCTTTCTTTATTTCTTTCTTCCATCCATCCTGCTTTCTTTCTTTCATCCATCCATCCTTCCTTCCTTGCTTCCTTCCATCCTTCCTTCCATCCTTCCATCATTCCTTCCTTCCTTCTTTCTTTCTTTCTTTCTTTCTTTCTCTTTCTTTCTCTCTTTCTTTCTTTCTCTTCGTGGTGGCGTGGTGGTCTCGCGGTGGTCCTTTTTTCTTCATGGTGGAGTCAGGTAGGTGGCCCGGAGAGGGGTACACTGTCTGTGACTGGCTCTGACCTGAGGGGGCGGAGTCTCACCACCACGCCACTATCCACGCCACGGCCCCACAACTCAGCCCCTGAGTGGGCTAGAGACACATGGTCTTCACCGGTGCGGGCGGATAGGTGGCCCGGAGAGGGGTACACTGTCCTCGACCAGCTCTGACCTGAGGGGGCGGAGTCTCACCACCACGCCACGGGCCCCACAACTCAGCCCCTGATTGGGCTAGAGACACATGGTCTTCACCGGTGCGGGCGGGTATGTGGCCCGGAGAGGGGTACACTGTCCTCGACCAGATCTGACCTGAGGGGGCGGAGTCTCACCACCATGCCACTGTCCACGCCAAAGACCCCACAACTCAGCCCCTGAGTGGGCTAGAGACGCACGGTCTTCGCCGGTGGGTGCATGGAGATTGCCTGGTCCGTAGTATTTCTAGCAGTAGCTGTTACATACAGCTGCAGCAGCTAGCCCACCTCACATTTTCTCCAGGAAATGTACTTTCTAGTTATTATTATTCTCCCCGCTTTTTTGAACCTCTACTAGTTCTTCATACTTTGTGCTAGAAACCTCATTCAAACTTTAAAATGTTCATGACGTTCAGCTCTTGAACGGATCCATTCAGATTTTTGATATTTGTTATAGTTTTTTAGAAATTTAACTTTTAAAACTATTTTTTGTCCCATTGAAACTGCTTGAAACTGCTTTTGGAATGTTCAGAAACTTTATGTTTTTAGAGTGGTGGCAGCAGTTGCTTTGAAAATATTCACACATTTTGTAAACTGCTGGCACTCCTACAGTTTTGAAAGCTCACACACATATTATACATCAAAACATTCACACAACTGTGCTGATTCGTACAATGTAAGTATCTAAGCAGTGTGACTTATAGTTTTCGCTGTATGACGATTTGTTCGGCAACTGCGCTCCTCATTGAAACGTATGGCAACGCACTCTAGCTTTTGAGCTGCTAATTTTGCATTTTTACTCTTTTTCTAACTTGTCACTATGCCTACAGTTTTAACAGCTCATACACATATTATATATCGAAACGTTCCCATAACTGTGCTGATTCGTACAATGTAAGTATCTAAGCCGTGTGACTTATAGTTTTCGCTGTATGACGATTTGTTCGGCAACTGCGCTCTCCATTGAAATGTATGGGCCCACACACTCTACCTTTTGAGCTGCTAATTTTGTATTTTTACCCTTTTTCTAACTCGTCGCCATGCCTACAGTTTTTAAGCTACACGGACAATTATATACACAAATGTTCAGCCAGTTCTCAGGATTCCCACGGTGTCAATATCTAGGCTGTGACATTTATACTTTTTGAGAGAGAGCTGTCTGAATCGGACATGCCTTTCCATTGAAGTGAATGAGAGGATGCTCACAGTGTCAGTTGGGATTTGAATTTGGGGACACGTGCAGGCTCTCTGTACAGGCACCCTTTTATGACTATTGTGGTAGCATTCATATTCATTCATTCACTTCCTTCCTTCCATCCTTCTTTCCTTCCTTCCCTCCATCCGTCCTTCCTTTCTTCCCTTCCTTCCTTCCATCCTTCCTTCCTTCCATCCTTCCTTCCATCCTTCCTTCCTTCCTTCCTTCCTTCCTTCCTTCCTTCTTTCCTTCCTTCCTTCCTTCCTTCCTTTCCATCCATCCTTCCATCCTTCCTCCTTTCCTTCCTTCCTTCCATCCTTCCTTCCATCCATCCATCCATCCATCCATCCTTCCTTCCTTCCTTCCTTTCCTTCCTTCCATCCTTCCTTTCTTTCTTTCTTTCTTTCTTTCCTTCCTTCCTTCCTTCCATCCTTCCTTCCTTCCTTCCATCCTTCCTTCCTTCCATCCTTCCTTCTTTCCTTCCTTCCTTCTTTCCTTCCTTCCTTCCTTCCTTCTTTTTCTTTCTTTCTTTCTTTCATCCATCCATCCTTCTTTCTATCTTTCTTTCTATCTTTCTTTCTTTCTTTCTTTCTTTCTTTATTTCTTTCTTTCATTCATCCATCCATCCATCCTTCTTTCTTTCTTTCTTTCTTTCTTTCTTTCTTTCTTTCTTTCTTTCTTTCTTTCTTTCTTCCATCCTTCTTTCTTTCTTTCATCCATCCATCCATCCATCCATCCATCCATCCATCCATCTTTCTTTCTTTCTTTCTTTCTTTCATCCATCCATCCATCCATCCATCTTTCTTACTTTGTATCTTTCTTTCATCCATCCATCCTTCCTTCCCTCCTTCCTTCCTTCCTTCCTTGCATCCTTCCTTCCATCCTTCCATCCTTCCTTCCATCCTTCCATCCTTGCTTCCTTCCATCCTTCCTTCCATCCTTCCATCCATCCATCCATCCTTCCTTCCATCCTTCCTTCCTTCCTTCCTTCCTTCCTTCCATCCTTTCTTCCTTCCTTCCATCCTTCCTTCCATCCTTCCTTGTTTCTTTCTTTCTTTCTTTCTTTCTTTCTTTCTCTTCGTGGTGGCGTGGTGGTCTCGCCACCACGCCACAGTCCCCACAACTCAGCCCCTGATTGAGCTAGAGACACACAGTCTTCACCAGTGGGTGCAAGGAGACTGCCCGGAGGTCTTCATGGTGGAGTCAGGTAGGTGGCCCGGAGAGGGGTACACTGTCCCCGACTGGCTCTGACCTGAGGGGGTGGAGTCTCATCACCACGCCACTATCCACGCCACGGGCCCCACAACTCAACTCTTGAGTGGGCTAGAGACACAGTCTTCATTGGTGGATGCATTGAAATTGCCCAGAGGTCACTGTACTGTCCGCGACTAGCTGTGACCCAAGGGGGCGGGGCCTAACCAGCACGCCACTATCCACGCCACGGGCCCCACAACTCAGCCCCTGAGTGGGCTAGAGACACACGGTCTGCACCGGTTGAGTCAGGTAGGTGGCCCGGAGAGGGCTACACTGTCCCTGACTGGCTCTGACCTGAGGGGGCGGAGTCTCACCCCCACGCCACTATCCACGCCACGGCCCCACAACTCAGCCCGAGTGGGCTAGAGACACATGGTCTTCACCGGTGCGGGCGGATAGGTGGCCCGGAGAGGGGTACACTGTCCTCGACCAGCTCTGACCTGAGGGGGCGGAGTCTCACCACCACGCCACGGGCCCCACAACTCAGCCCCTGATTGGGCTAGAGACACATGGTCTTCACCGGTGCGGGCCGGTATGTGGCCCGGAGAGGGGTACACTGTCCTCGACCAGATCTGACCTGAGGGGGCGGAGTCTCACCACCATGCCACTGTCCACGCCACAGACCCCACAACTCAGCCCCTGAGTGGGCTAGAGACGCACGGTCTTCGCCGGTGGGTGCATGGAGATTGCCTGGTCCGTAGTATTTCTAGCAGTAGCTGTTACATACAGCTGCAGCAGCTAGCCCACCTCACATTTTCTCCAGGAAATGTACTTTCTAGTTATTATTATTATTCTCCCCGTTTTTTGAACCTCTACTAGTTCTTCATACTTTGTGCTAGAAACCTCATTCAAACTTTAAAATGTTCATGACGTTCAGCTCTTGAACGGATCCATTCAGATTTTTGATATTTTTGATAGTTTTTAAGAAATTTAACTTTTAAAACATTTTTTTGTCCTATTGAAACTGCTTGAAATGCTTTTGGAATGTTCAGAAACTTTATGTTTTTAGAGTGGTGGCAGCAGTTGCTTTGAAAATATTCACACATTTTGTAAACTGCTGGCACTCCTACAGTTTTGAAAGCTCACACACGTATTATACATCAAAACATTCACACAACTGTGCTGATTCGTACAATGTAAGTATCTAAGCCGTATGACTTATAGTTTTCGCTGTATGACGATTTGTTCGGCAACTGCGCTCCTCATTGAAACGTATGGCAACACACTCTAGCTTTTGAGCTGCTAATTTTGCATTTTTACTCTTTTTCTAACTTGTCGCTATGCCTACAGTTTTAACAGCTCATACACATATTATATATCGAAACGTTCCCATAACTGTGCTGATTCGTACAATATAAGTATCTAAGCCGTGTGACTTGTAGTTTTCGCTGTATGACGATTTGTTCGGCAACTGCGCTCCCCATTGAAATGTATGGGCACACACTCTACCTTTTGAGCTGCTAATTTTGCATTTTTACCCTTTTTCTAACACGTCGCCATGCCTACAGTTTTTAAGCTACATGGACATATCATATCCTAAAATGTTCAGCATTTTCTCAGGATTCCTACGGTGTCAATATCTAGGCTGTGACATTTATACTTTTTGAGAGAGAGCTGTCTGAAGCCAACATGCCTTTCCATTGAAGTGAATGAGAGGATGCTCACAGTGTCAGTTGGGATTTGAATTTGGGGACACGTGCATGCTCTCTGTACACGCACCCTTTTATGACTATTGTGGTAGCATTCATATTCATTCATTCCTTCCTTCCTTCCTTCCTTCTTTTCTTTCTTTCTTTCCTTCCTTCCTTCCTTGCATCCATCCTTCCATCCTTCCTTCCTTCCTTCCTTCCTTCCATCCTTCTTTCCATCCTTCATTCCTTTCTTCCTTTCCTTCCTTCCTTCCTTCCATCCATCCTTCCATCCTTCTTTCCTTCCTTCCTTCCTTTCCTTCCTTCCATCCTTCCTTTCTTCCTTCCTTCCTTCCATCCTTACTTCCTTCTTTCTTTCTTTCTTTCTTTCTTTCTTTCTTTCTTTCTTTCTTTCTTTCTTTCTTTCTTTCTTTCTTTCTTTCTTTCATCCATCCATCCATCCATCCATCCATCCATCCATCCTTCCCTCCTTCCTTCTTTGCATCCTTCCTTCCTTCCTTCCATCCATCCTTCCTTCCTTCCATCCATCCTTGCTTCCTTCCATCCTTCCTTCCTTCCTTCCTTCCTTCCTTCCTTCCTTCCTTCCTTCCTTCCTTCCTTCCTTCCTTCCTTCCTTCCTTCCTTCCACCCTTCTTCCTTCCTTCCTTCCTTCCATCCTTCCTTTCTTTCTCTTTCTTTCTTTCTTGCTTTCTTTCTCTCTTTCTTTCTTTCTTTCATCCATCCATCCATCCATCCATCCTTGCTTCCTTCCATCCTTCCTTCCTTCCTTCCTTCCTTCCACCCTTCTTCCTTCCTTCCTTCCTTCCTTCCTTCCTTCCTTCCTTCCATCCTTCCTTTCTTTCTCTTTCTTTCTTTCTTTCTTTCTTTCTTTCTTTCTTTCTTTCTTTCTTTCTTTCTTTCTTTCTTTCTTTCTTTCATCCATCCATCCATCCATCCTTCCTTCCTTCCTTCCTTCCATCCATCCATCCATCCATCCATCCTTCCATCCATCCTTTCTTCCATCCTTGCTTCCTTCCATCCATCCTTCCTTCCATCCTTCCATCCTTCCATCCTTCCTTCTTTCCTTCCTTCCATCCATCCTTCCATCCATCCATCCATCCATCCATCCATCCATCCATCCATCCTTCCATCCTTCCTTCCTTCCTTCCATCCATCCATCCATCCATCCTTCCTTGCTTCCTTCCTTCC